>NW_006263440.1:205215-226437 GCF_000469605.1 Apis dorsata
GCGGCTCAACAAAAACACGATACTCTGTCTTCCCTTTCTCTTTCTCGATTCCCTTCTGCGCAACACGTTGTTCGCAAATACGGGAAGAAGATTTACAACTTCGAACTCGGTGTGAATCGAATGGTGTTAAATGGCGTTACATGATTTATTTGAAAACATTTTCTATCGAGAGCGGCGGCGCCAAGGGAAGAGATTTTAAGATCGCAATTATTTAAATAAAATCAGGAATAAATATTTCAATATGTCCTTTGCGCTAATAAAGTCAGCATTGAAAAAACGTAATGTGATCGACTATTATTAATGTACAGACAAATTGTTTCGAATTTTAAAATATAATAATTCAAAGTATCTTCTATCGAGAATAGACAAAGGGAATAAATATTTCAATCCTTTGCGTTAATAAAATCAGCATTGTCGTTGAAAAAAAGCATGATGGAGTCTATTATTAATTTATAGACTATTATTAACGTATATACAAATTGTTTGGAGGGTGAATTTTAAAATATAGTGATTCAAAGTATGTTGACAATTATTCCGCACACCCCGTAATCGTGAAACGCGATCATCCTCTTAAAATAAATCCTATTCCACGTTTTATCTCCGACTCAAAGACTTCGTTAGTCCTCGAATTGACAACGGGAGGGTCGTCTTTAAAAACACGCATAACGAAACCTACAATCGAGATCTCGCGAGGATTATAGATTACGCCCTCTGTTCGAAAAGGGTTTTCTCTTTGATGTGACATTAAGCTGTCGTCAGTGGTACGTGTTTACGTGCTGATTAACATTCACAGTACACGTGCGAGGGGGGTCTCTGGAGGCAATAAAGGAGACACAAGGGCCGAAAATGGAACGAGACTGATCCTCGCATATGAAATTCTCCGGATTGTATCTTCCGCGAGGAATCCCATCTGTGGATATCGAATTTTAGAAAATACGAGCATTGTTGATACTTTAATAAAAGGATCTTCTTGATCTTCTTGAAATTTTTCTGAAGAAGAATAGTATGTATTTATTCCATATTGATGCCAGCCTTTATATTTTAGGCTACATTTAAATGTATAAAGTGGCGGCGAAGATTGGCCAAGAAGATTTCATGGGATCGTAAAGAAAATCTGAAATAGTATCAAATATTCTGAATTTTTTCTTCGTTTTTAATAATTTTATTTTTTCGAATTCGTATAAAAATAATTCTTTGAGTTAGTAGATAAGTTTGAAAAATTTATCCGTTTTATTTTTCTTCGTGACACGAGAATAAAAAAATTCGTTGTTGAGATCTTTTTTTTTTTTTAGGATATTTTTTCAACGCATATTGTAAAGAAAAGTTCCTTCGAGATCGCGCAAGAGCTTACGTGCCAATAAAGTTTTGAACCCGAAGTGTAGCTCTCTCGTCAAGTTCAAGAATTCTTGAAAGAAAACTCGTGCCAATATTCCAAGATTTCCGTTTAAAAATAGTCGTAGATTTTACGACCAATCCTTCGCAAACTTGGCAAAGGATCGTAAGTAAAAATTTAAGTCCTCGATATTATTAATAAAAATGTATGATCTTTTCTACGTGCCAATAAATCCCGTTTATTCGAGTAACATTTTAAAATTTTAATACAATTTTTCAACCGCACCCTGAATCGCCATCTTATTGCTAATGAATCCCAGGGGGAAAAAATTCTTATCATCTTACCACGTCAGACGAACGTGCGTCGCATAACAGTTTAATTTAATCCGCCCACCCAACATATATACACACACACGCATCTACGAAAGAAATACGAAGACATCACGTATTTTCCAACCATTAATTTCACCCTCCCCGGAATTCAGTAGCATCGTAACGTTTATGAATAGAAAATATCATCCGAGATCTTGTTACATCGTTCGTTCCATCACGACAGGTAGCCACTTTTCACCCCCTCGAGGTCTCGTTCGGTTGGTTCCCTTATCGCTGAACCTAAATCAGGCGAGCAACTACTCGATGACGTCGGCCAAAAGGAAAAGTTCGATAGCAGTGGAAGTTCGATACCACGAAACGGCGACGATGACGATTGGAGTGGGTTGGCGTATGTAAATAGGAAGGTCTCGGGCATCGAATGAGGTAACAACGGTCCCTCTCGTGGGAGCTGTTCGAGTGACAGTCAGCTCGAGAAAGGAGAAAAGAGAAAAATCTGGTCGGTCGAAAAGGGGTCGAGAATTGGAAGATGTTTTTCGTTCCTCCTGTTCCCCTTATATATCGTTATTGTTCCCTTCGTAATATATATAGAAGAAAAATATGGTGCGTCTTAACAATGTACGAAACGTGAAAAATTTGAAATTTTATTTCACCCGACAAATTTTGTGTCATTAGGTGTAAATAAATGATTCTTGACGATACGAATTTGAGAAATTCGAAATCGTGAAAAATCCTGGTGTTTGTTGAAATTCTCCGGCTGAAGGGTTAATTTAACTTAACTTCACAAACAGTTGGAACAGTAATATTCCGCGTTAGCGGAGCGATGAATGCCTTTTCGTTTTAATATTCACCCGGTAACCCGGTATCACGCGGCACGCAACCGGGGAGAAAGTAATAATCCCCGGAATTAATTCGCCGGGAATTAATAAAAATTAATTCATCGGAGAGGAGGAGGAGAAATGCGTGAGTTGAGAGTTGGAAGCTGGTCTCCGTTGAAAACAGGCCGGAAGCAAAGGAACAATCGGAAGGGAAACGAAAATGCGTAAAACGGGAAGAAGGAACCATTTATAATTTGCCCCCAGGGTCTCCTCATTCCTCCTCTCCCTACGTAACATTCCATTCCAGAATTAGTGTTCCATTTTGAAATTACATTCTACTCTCGCATGCCACTTCTCGGCCAGAAACGACCATCTGTCCGTCTCCGTTCCGCGATAAATTAACGGAGTTGTATAATTACAACTTTAATCCAGTACCACGAATTAATAACATTGATAAAATCGTGTCGTGCATCGCCCCATTTCCTCGACAAATCGATTTTTCGAGTCTCGAAAAGCATGGAATGAAGAATAGTAGTGAAGAAAATTTGCGAAATTTTATATGCGGTAATCATGTTTCTCAATTATTAATTTTAATTTAATTTTGTTTCGAAAACAAGGAGGAATCGAGCGACGTACATTGCGTTTCCGTTTTCGGGGATTAGAGGCGGAAAGCTAATCAAACGTTGGAATATCGCACGCCACGGTTAGATGACAGCTGAATAGGTGACTTGCCAACTGTTCGACTTAACCGTGTTACCGGCATTAATGCGCCGGGCAACGGCCAGCCTCTGAGGGTCGGAACTGGGTTAATTCAAAGTATTACACACACCGGAAGCGAGAAGAAGAGAGAACGATTGCGAGGAGGAGGGTAGTATGCTCGATTGGAGCGTTGGTCGCGTGAATGCAACGCGGTTTGCGTTGTATAGCAAGCTTTCCAATCTGACTTCAAAAGAGAGAGAGAGAGAGAGAGAGAGAGAGAGAGAGAGAGAGAGAGAGAGAGAGAGAGAGAGAGGCGAGTCTCTCGTTTATTAGTTTCGCGCAAATATTTGCCGCGCGAGCGACTGATTTTATTAGCGGGAGGAATGTCTGGTATACCGCTGGGTATCTACCTAGAAATCGTTAATTAGAATGGTTATCGATAATGTAAATAATTCGAATAATAACGTGGAACGATTGGTTTATTAATTTTTATTCTTATTAAGCGTTATGTTGTCGCGCGATGAACGACGTTCGGTGGAAAGGAGGAAGGATGAAATTTTATCACTTAAAAGTTTGCAAGCAATTTTATTCCGATATCAAATTACATCGTGTATATTTATCGTTAAATTTCAAGCAAATTTATCGTACGTTTTAATAATAATTAATAAAATTCTTTTCAAAAACGCAAGATTTAAACCATCGATCATCAAAGATCGTTCCCCGTTTCTACGCCTAGATAAAATTAGTTTCGAGAGTATCCGAGATGGCCGACCCGAATCGTTACGCCAATTTCATTCGTGATCTCTTCATCCGTGGCAAAACATATTTCCAGGCGAGGGGATGCCGCGGCGCTGTACTAATTGGAACGGCGATAAGTCTTCAAAGTAAGTATTTGTAGAGCAGCGGATACGAAAACGATGCAGTTGCTGTTGAAATTTCTCCGAGGCAGGCGTGTCAACATCCGACTTCCTTCCTATCCCCGATTTTCCTTTCCTGCGGGAATGTTTTGCCCGTCGGCCCTCCGTATCGACGTTTCTCACAGTGTCAATAATAGTTAAGAGGATGGTCGAGCTTTGGCGCTTCCACCCGCCCGCCATTGTTCGCGATTCCACCGTCAGCGAAAATATTTGCCATCACCGCGAAACCAATCGACGAAGCTTCCCTCTTTTTTTTTTTCTTTTTATAATCTCTCCTCCTCCTATTCTTTATTCTTTATTAAGATCATCTACCTGCAGGTATTCGTATTACTCTCAATCCGATTCGAAAGAATCGATTCGATCTACGTACTCGAAGCAATTGGAAGCTTCGATGAAATTATCCCCGCTTCGTAATTTTAGATTTTATCGGGGATCGGTACTTCTTCATTTACTCGCCTCTCCGGGTTGGCTGCTTGCTTCCTTGCTCGAATGATGCAAGAATTCGTTTTATCCGTCGAATTTAGAATTCTTTAATTCCGCCTGTTGCGAAGGCGGAAAAAGGTTTCGTGAGATGAATTTTCGCGAGAAAGAAAGCGATGGAAAAGATTTTCGATAACAAATTTACGGATATCGTACTCGAGTTAATTAAAATCATCGTTTGATATCCCATTGGGATATCGAGTCGATCGAATTGCCGCTCTCTAATTCGCCTAATCGGCGAACGGGGAGGGGAAACGCTTCTGCGCTCGATTTTCTAATGAATCAATATGCGGAGAATAAAATGGGAAAATCGACAGCGTCGTTCTAGAAAGGGGAGAACTTCCGTCATTGCACGCGTCATTAAGCCCGTTTTTCGAAATCGAGTCTCCATTTGTTCCGCTATCGCGCGCTCTGAGACGAAGCCTGTCCACGAAAATAAATATCTCCTCCGTGGACACGGAGGAGAGAGACTAAAAAAAGAGGGAAAAAACGATTAGAGAAATTTGAGGTCGTTGATTTGCAAAACTGAACGGGAAAATTCTAATAATAAAAATAAACGAAATAAACTTCTTGAAGCACAGATACATCTCTCGTCCCGATATAATTATCCTGACTGTCCGATCACCTCGTTCAACCGTAAGCGCGCCATTCGATCGGCCTCGAGATTTATTATTAAACGATATTAACCATGGTCGGCGAGATGGCACGGTTTCAATTAACTCCCCTAATTTCTATCCGCGCGGGCGGTAAACTCGAAAATGCACCGCGAGCAAATACGAGCCGGGGGCACGTTTCACTCGTTGATCTGATAAACTTTGGGCAAAGAGGTTGCGCCGCGTTAACGAGAAACAGGCATCTCATGGCTGAATATATACGTAAACACGTACACGATGCACCAAACCTCCCAAATTTCTTCACCGAATTTTGACACGTACTTTCGCCCCTACGTATTTTCTCGGTTAATGCGGGGTGCAGTTTCTTTGTTATTATATTAAAATGGATACTCGTGCACCTGTTACTTAACACAGTTTGCCACAGGGCCCGTCGTCGAGTGAAATTAAACCCGAACGAGCGGTTTTCGCGAAACCGCGCGACTCGTAACTCGCGCGACTTGTGCGAATGAGGGGTCCTTTTTGGGGTCGGTTGAGAACGAAGCTCTCCTCAAATGATATCGAAATGGTCGAAATTTTACACGTAATTATCCCGATTGAACGAGTTGGAAACGTTCGATCCTCGTTTTCAGAAATATTGCCAGTCGCATTTCACACTTTCACGCGGAAGAACGGATCTCCGCTTGTGACCCGTATAATGCGTAACGGTACGGAATTTATTAACCGTGACAAGACTCGTCACAGACTCTCGAGAGGTATCTTGATAGAAACTTTCATTGTCCCGTAATTTCTCGTTTCTCGTTCTGACATCGTTCACCAACCATGACCCGGTAAATTGAACGCGTTAAACTGGCTAGATCGCGACACTGATTTCGCCTAATTAATCGGATTATACAGCAGTTTCCACGAATTTAACAAATTAAATTTCAAAGAACCCCCCCTCTCCAACTCTATTATTACGATTAACATAATTTTCGAAAGGTTAAAAACGGATACAAAACGGGATTTCTCTCAGTTCCCTCCGTTTGATTAATTATGGTCAGATAGACACAACTCGAAACGTGAATAGCGGAATTTTCACGTCACATCGCTGAAAACGTGACACGTTTTCGTACGATTTCCAATAGCCGATAGCCGAGCGTGTTTCGATTAGGTTTCCAATCGCAAACTCGAACCGGTTTAACCGGTCATATCGTCGTTCGATCGTCGTGAAACGCGGTCGATTCATTTTTTAAGATGATGGGAATGCGGCCATCGCGCTAACGACGCGCGATTTGCGCGCAACGTGTATCATTTCGAAATTATCGATATTGGAATAACGCGCTCCCCGACAAATATTAATCATCCGCCTATTTTTCTCTGTCTTCGAACTCGATGAAACGAATACAATCCTCTCCAACATAAAGAATCCTTTAGAATTCTTACTTTCACGGAAGAAAGATAAACTGGCGACTAAACGATGACAAGTTTATAAGGTTTAATCTCGTAAGAGGTTTTATTTTACACGCTTTAGAAGCTCTACCGTTGCCGGCTAAACAACGGCCGCTCTCGCAAAATCGATTCCTTAAGGTGCTTTATTTCTAATTTTAATTTTAGACCAAGCTTCTCCCTTAGGCAGCATAACGATCTTAAGGATTACCACGACAGAAACGAATATTTACAATTCCACACGTACTATGAATAATTCAATAAATTGCCAAGTCCCTTTTATATGCTACTGTTTGTGCTATCGGTTGAAAATTTCCTTTCTTAACGACGATCGAGTATGCAAAGTAGACGAATCTCGTTTTACTCTCTCGATTTTCGCACAGAAGACAAATTAATCTCGGGATCTCGTCGACCTTGGATTAATTCTCGTCTTATATGAAACGTGACAATGCGCGCGTGTCCATCTTCGAAGAGGAAAGTTTTCTCGTAGTTCGCGTTTTATTTCTCCTCCTTTTGTCGGACGAAGGCACGCCCGGTCACGTGACTTTCGACACCGTTTAGAATTTCCTCGTTCCACGGTGAACACCCTTAATTCCCGTGTGCGTTCATCAAGCCACATGCGCTCCCTCGCATGCCACACCTTTATCTCAAACCACGAGGATTAAACAGGTAAACAGGGAACGTTTCTAATTTATCGCCCCTCCTCCCCTCCGGCGAACGGTGACGCAGAGGGTAAATAGAATTATTTGTCATAGAGGCGAAATTGTGTCGATTTGGATGAAAGGATTGCTGATGAACCAACGTGTTCGAGGTTGATACACTGCCTGATCATTAACGAGTTCTCGTTTGCGCGATTCGTGCTCTTCGAAGAATAGACGAGCACGTGTAAAAAAGAAAAAGAAGACGAGGGGAAAAGGACTTCTGATATCAATAATGGATAACAAAATTCTTTCTTACGAGGTCTTAGCAGGGGATATCGAGAGGAATTTTTCCGGTTTTGAAAGGGATAGAATTCAATTCGATCCTAATTTCATCAAATAACGTGGAAAATCGAAGGTAAATGCTCCGTCAAAGAAACGATATTCGACGAACAATTAATCAAAGAACGTCTAATCGATAGGAATGGGTGGAGGGGGAGTAAAAGGTGAACGGGCAAGGGAGCAAAATTGAATGGGTTCTGTAAAACGATTTGCAGAGATGCGGGCCGTGGAAGGTCTTCCGTGTTCCGGCAAATCGTATTATCCCTGATAATAAAGCAAACCCGCCCTACCGTGGATGAGGTTACGTTCCTCGGTATCGGTCCGGTCTGGCCTTCGTTCTCTTTTTCTTTCCCAGTGTCCGCGGTTTCTCGGCGTTTCCCTTAAAGGGAAACTCTTTCCCCGAAAAAGGTCGATACAGATGCTTGATTCTCCGCTTCGAGAAGAATTATAGGCGATTTAACCGTCCGCTGTTATAGAAAGAGAAAGAGAATCGAGGAGAAACAAATCGGTGGAGTTTTGTGAAATTAAACTCCAACCGATTCATCCTCGTTCCTCGATGAAGTTGTACCTCGTTGCTCTTTCTTCTCCTTGTTCCCAATCAAAAATCCGACCTATCACGAAATTTAAAATATTCATCTTGTAAATAATTTTTAGATCCTAAACTAAACTGTTAAATTAACTCTTTTCAGAGCGGCATTAAAATTACGACGAAACGAAACGAAACTCTTAATATTTATCGTCCTAATACATGGAATATGTCAGATTCGAGAGCATGATGCAAATGAGATCAACGATAAAAAAAGAAAGAAGATCAAACCTACGCAATTCATGGCACAATTTAAAACAATCGGACGTTGTTTAATTTGTCGTAAATATCGCAGTAGCAATTATATCAAGACAAATTGGAAGTGAACTTAATTCGTCGTTTCGTTTCCGACAGGCTTGTTCCTCCATTGTAAATATACGGATTTCTAATTCTCTCTCTCTCTCGCACTCTGTCTTTCTCTCTTTCTCTCTCCGCGAAGACACGCGCAACCGTCAGTACCCCGGCAATTTCCGGCCCGTATACACCGGCCAGGATTTACTCTGACACGTCGCAATGTTTGCCGATAGACAGCGTCGGATATACACCAGGCTCTCTTCTATACGCGAGTGCTCGTCTATGCTAGAGGGAAACGTCGATACGACGCCGGCGACGACGACGACGAACGGAGAAACGCGAGTCCACGATTAAATCACTTCGTTTCTCGTTTCGATTTCCCTCTTATTCCGATCGATTTGTAATTCTTTCATTATTTTCTCATCGAGACACTTTTAATCGTATCGCTGATTTCTGATATTTTAGAGAAATAAGAATTCGAACGTAACTTCAAAGGAATCTTTTTGCCAACCAAAGATATGATGATTGATTTTTATCTTGAATTGAAAAGGAATTGGAGGATATTTGCCAAAAAAAAAATGGATTATTCGTGTAATGAGAATAAAATTTATTATTGAGAAACATCGATCGAAGGAAAGAGAAAAGAATTAAAGGGGGAGAAGGAAGAAGCAATTCGTTTGGAAGGAGGACGTAACCTATATACACCATGGGATCTGTAGTTGGATAATACCCAAGAGAATAAAGTAGAGGAGAGACAAGAAAAAACCGTTCTCATTTGTTTTCACTACCATGGTCAGACAGACGTCCTCGGGGAAGGCGATACGAGTATTTCAATGTTGAACAATTTCTCCGATCTTCCTTCCCTATGAAACTTTTTCTCCACGCGCGAACATATAAGAAAACTTTTATTTTATACGAAACTGCGCGACAATAAGGTCAAGATCACCAGAGTCGCCGATGTATATATATCATCTCCCCGATCAAACGAAATCTCGAAATTCCCCTTTTAATAAAATCCCTACCTACGATTATTATCAGAAATTATCCTCGAATACGGCTTATTATCCGTTATATCGTTCCTCGAAAGAAATAACCTTTCGTCGATATTTCTCAGCTCAGATTGGATCTGGACCAAGAGTTTTCTTCTGGACAAGTGGACGAGAGAGAAATAAACAAAATAGTCACGCGAATCTCGTAAACTACGCGGATAAGTTCACCATCTAATTTCCTCTCGTTTCCAGACTTGGAATTCTCTCCGATCCAATGGTCACGTTCTCTTCCCCATCGAAGAAACAAGCTGACCCCGTTTCCGTAGCGATAATACAGCTCGTCGTCGACGTTAACCCTTTGTCTCGGCTGAATGGCTGGAACCTCGTCGAAGAGAGAGCCTCGCGAGTGGAATCGTTGTTCGAGGCTCGTCTGACGAGTTTCTGACCGAGGGTTGCCTAAAATATCTCGATGCCACTTGTTTACGCGAAGTGGCTTCAAATTTTTTCCTTAATTTCGTCGTTCTCTTTCTCTTCGAAAGAGAAGAGGTTCGCGTAACAATTGACCAAACGACAAGGTGGAGATATTTGTTAATATTGGTTGAATAATTCGGTTGATTTTTGATGTGACGCGAGATGCGATATTACGAGGGTTGATAATTGGAAATGTTGCGAGATAGGAGGAAAAGAGGGAAAGAAAGAAAAGTCAAGTTTTCTCTTTTCCTTGTCTTGTTCTTATTTCTTCTTTCTTCCGGCTCGTAGTAATTTTTTCCCCGTAAATTTTGCCTTTCATAAATTCCGTAATCACTTCTCTTTGTAAAAGCGGTGGACGCGCGCGAAAAGGCGACGCAATACGACATTCTTTTTCTATCCGTTTCACCCCGAGCGTTTTTTTTTTCTTCCCTTTTCTTCACCCCCCTCCTCTCCTTTTCTCCTTCTCCTTTACGAAAGTCGAAAGTCTCAACAAGGTGATTAAAAGCTTCTTAGACGAAAAACTTTTTTAAAAAGTTCATCTTTTCTTTTCTTTTTTTTTTTTTTTTTTTTCTTTTGCGAAGAATGCCTTTCCCTTCCCTCAGTAATATCGGTGGCAATAAATTCACGTTGAGGTTGACCGACAATCGAGCTTTTGAATGTTTCACGTAACAGAATGGCGAAACGTTCTAACGAAACGCGTGCAAACGATCTTACGTTGCTCTTACCGCTCGTTGTATTACCTTTGATCAAAGTCAAAGTCGAAAAGTTGGTCTTGGCTTTTCCTCGACGAGGTGATAAGTTTTAGTTGCGGCGTTACGACAAAGATTCGAAAGTTGGTTATACGTGGAACAATAGATACTTTGGAGGCGAGCGTGATAATTAAAAATTGCTACGTAAAAAAAAAAAACAAAATATGAAAAGATTATTCTCTTTGCGCAAAAGTAGCCTGATCCACGTTGATCTTAATTTCCGCCTGGATGATTTGATTAAAGAGAAACCTATTTATAAGAGAAAGTATAATTCATAACTCGTAATTCAGAAAAGACTGGCAAGCATGAGATTTAAATTTCGAAAATATTTATAAATAGGATGTGAAAAGATCACTCGGTGAAATAGTATTCGTGTAGAAAAATAGAAGAAGATTCAAATGGGAGAATAAGTTTTATCGAGTTGACAAAGTATCGCGAAATGATGCAAATTAACCCGTAACACGAACGAATGAAAATTTTTCAATATCACGAGCCCACTTCTTGATCTTCGAGGCAATTTAATCCAGAAGCATCGAGAAAAGGAGCGCACACCACTAGTTGGATGAGACTCGTTTTCGCGAGAATATGAACGATCTCAAAACGACTTGGTAAACGAACTGGTGGTGGAACTTGTAACGACGAAAATATAAAAGATCAACTATCGTATATATATATATTCAATCATAATTGAAATTCTTAATTCATAATTGCTCTGATATAAAAAAAAAAAACAAAAAAGAAAAATAATATAATAAAAAAAATTCCTTTATCCTAGAATCGAGAACCCTCTCGATTTAACCCTTTTTAAATTTTCTCGCGCGAGTTCCCCAATTAAATTTCACTCGGTTGCAATTAAAAGCATCGTTGTGCCAGCATCAGTGCACACTGGTGAACAATAAATATCCCCGCGACGACGACTGGCCCTCTGGAAAAAAAAAATAAAAAAATAAATAAAAGAAAAAAAAGGAACAAAAATCCTCGGAACGATCGACCCCTGTGTGTAACGTTCCCTCCGTTTATTCGCGAACATTTCGCTTGTCCGGCCGACGGCAAAAGTGAATGGGAGGCGAATGTGTCAAAATGGAAAATAAAAGATATTTACTGGGCGAAGGGTGGCGGTGGGTGGCACGGCTTGATAAAGTGGAAAAATGCAGCCGGATGGAGGTTCGAAAGGGAGGGGGGGGAGTGGAGGGAGGGGAAGGGATGGTTTTGGCGAAACAACGGGACAGTCATCCCTCAAGCCAGCGAAACCCATCAGCTTCGTGCTTGGCCGGTTTTATCACGGCGCCGTTTATCACCGCTTGCCTAAACAATGCCGTTGTTGTTCCCATTGTGAACCACGTCCTGACCTACATCCCCTCCGCTCATCGAACACTCCCCCGCGATGGGGGTGAATCGATCGACATTTTCGATATCTTGCCATCGAATCGAAGGTCAATATTCTCTGATGATGATCCGTGACGTTCGTTCGATCGAGTTCCGTATCAAAAGAATTGTATTCGAAAGCCAACTTGTGTCGTGGAGATATTAATAATTGCGAGGCATTAAAATGGAAATCTCAAAAATTTTGAATCACCGTAATTTCGAAGATAATCGAAGACTTTCGGTGGACGAGTGAATTCGATCATCAGAAGCGTCGAATCTTCCCCTTTAAAACGTATTTTGATTTATCTCGATACGATTCCCGAGATATCGTCATATAAAAAGAAGGATAATTTTTTAATCGTTTAATATCTCCATCCTTGACGTTTATATTCGGACCTCTAGCTCGAATCTCGTCTCTGACCGACCTAACCTAAACTCTGGAAATTCTTGGAAATAATACAGTAGCATTTCTAGAGAAAAATATAAATCAGCGGATCTATTCACAATTAATATGCCGATATTATATCCTTGTATCTTTGCAACGAGAGATATATCGAAATATCGAGATATCGAGCCAAAAAGCGATTTCAATTGCATGATTTTCTGAATGTGTCTTGATGACATGTATGTATATATATATATATAGGATATAAAAACTCGCAGCAATTAACACGACAGATATAACGAATGCGACGAACAGGATGATGTGGATTACGCAACACGATACAATGGAATGACGTCCCCGAATAAAACGCGATAAATCGATCGTTTTTTCTATTCGTCGCACGATCCTGGGATGCAGGAAATACTATTGAGGAAATAGTAGGCGCTATTGGTTGTAAGATTGCGGTTGGAGGAATTTGCATCGAATCGCAATACAATCAGCACAACTGACGTCTCGAAGATCTTATGCGGCCATTTTGGTAGTTGAACGGCGACGCGCGTGCAATATTCATAGCGATCGAATTTGGTAATGCGATGAACGTTCCGTGATAGCGGAGTGGTTGTTTCGGCTAACCTTTATTCGCGTCGCATCTTCCTTTACTTATTAAACGAGCAAACGTGAACCGCTGTTGTTTTCTAATTCGAAAGCAAGAGGGAGAAAGAATTTGTCCGGAAACGGAATTGCTTAATCAGAGATCGAACGAGATACGTCTCTTTTGTCTACCATTGTTGGTTGACACGCTATTGATAGAAGCTTTATAACAAAGAGTTTCTTATGGGGGATATCTCGATAAGAGTGGTGCAATCGAAAAAGAATAAAAGAAAATTATCGGCCTATCGGTATATCGTTCATCTGAGGATTAATTAGGAGAGAATATATTATAATTTATATAAAAGGTTTAAATGTGTTTTATTTATTTTCTTTTTTTTCTTTTTTTTTTTTTTTTTTGAATCTAGCAGACCGCAATATCTATTTATTGTCAGGGGAATGATACCGAATAAAATTCAAATAAACGTAATGAAATGAAATATCGAAAAACAGGAATGGAAGTCATGGATTTTTCACGCTATTTGTCAGAACGAGGAACAAAGGGTAAAGTTATCGGTACATCGTATAAATGTTTGCAATAATTCTTGCTCGATTAAAAAAAAAAAAAAAAAAAAAAAAGAATGGAAAAAAAGAAATAAAAAACAAAAAACATTTTAACGGGCGGCAAACTTTTATATTTCGATAAATTTTAAAAACTCAGACTCGCCGATCAAATGGTAGTGTAAACGATGAAATGAACGGGAAGAATGGGGGCATTTTTCCGTATAATTTTTGAACGACGATCGTTATCGAAAAATTGTTTGACAACACGGCCGAAGAAAAACGAGGAAGAAAAAAGGATGCGAGATTAATAAAACAGGAAGAGAGAGGGAGAAAGAGAGAGAGGACGAAATAACTGTCTCTTCACTGGATTTATTAACGATGCCATTTACCCCTTTCGTAATAACGAGGATTATTAATTTGTCGGTAAGGAGATTCTCTCTGAGTGATGACAAAAAAGAGCTCGGGTGAATTCTTTTCACCCGCGATTTCACTCCGCACCAGGAGAGCTAAGAACTTCATTAAAGTGAAGATTCATTAAAGATTTGATAATTACACCAAGACCGGCCATTTCGTTGAATCAACAAAGGGCGACATCGACGGAAGTCGCTCGAATATTCCCGACCGAAACTTAAAATTCATCCCTTCCGCGAAAGAAGGTACAGAGGAAGAGGAGAGAAAAATCGGATGGACAAATTCATCCCTTTAATTCACACGTTTTCCTATATTTCAAAATATTTTCCCCGCTCGCAAAAAAACTCATTTCCACAAAACACTCGATATAACGAGATTACGCGGATATCAACTCGGATTCCATCATAACCATCCACTTTGCATCACATCTCGAAATGCACCATTTCCGATTCCACGGAGCCATATCCATTCCAATTTTTCCATTTTCATCCTTCCTCCCTCATTCGTTCTCCCTTCTCCTTCGTCTTTTTCCTTCGCGTCCACGACGATTCTAATCGCGGTGACCGGCTCGAATTAACGAACGACTTGGCCGAATCGAAAAAGGGTGGAGGGAGGAAAGGAGTCTCGACGAAGAAGGAAAGGGGAAAGCGAGACGCGCGGCGAAAGAGAAACGTGCGCCACGATCGCTTAATTGCCACCTCGAGAAACTAATAAAAAGTATCCACCAGCCCAGGGGTGGAATACGGTCGAAGGATCGGTGGTCGAAAGCGAAGCACCCTCCTCGAAAGCGCTCTCCCACCAGCGATGCGAACAATGCGATGCTTTTTAGTTCTGGTATCTGGCGAGCACCGCCGCTGGAAATATCGGGAAACATTTGAGCAACAGGAACGGAATGGAAGCTGCTAACGCCGGATTTTCGATATCGCCACCCCTTTATTACCTACTCGCGCGATCTTGGGGCAGGGAGGGGAGGGGGCCCGTTTGTACTACACCCCATTGTCGATTAACGCGCGACTTTCCGCCAATTTCTCCTGACTATCGTATTTCAACTGCCTTTGTTGCGACACACGCGGTGTTAATTCGTGAACTCGTGATTTTTCTCTTCTTTCTTTTTTTTTTTTTCTGCTTTCGTGGACGAATGCTCTCGTGATGTGGATGATATCACGGCGTTGGGTTCGCGTTGTATCAATCGCAAACGGGTGAAGTATCGATCGTTGTTTGAATGGTAATGGCGGAGGAGATATTAACGTCAATGAACGAGATTGAAACGACGAGTTACTCGAATCAGAAACAAAAATCTTTACGATTATTCAAAAATTATTATAAAATACGAGATTCAACTCGATCAGAGCGTTCCGTTGTACTTTATCGATGGAAAATCTACCGCTAATGACGGATAATATCCTTGTCGAACGATCGACGGGGATTAATTCGTGCAGGTCGAGATAAGATAGATACATAGAATGAAAGGGAGGGTTATATGTCCCTGTGTATCTAACTAACGGCACGAGAGATTCCATATTGTGTTGTGACGATAAATTTCGGCTCCAAATATAGTTGAATTTCTCGCATTGCTCGCGAAATCCTCTTAACGTCTTCTCTCTGCCCACCTACCTTGCAATCATCCCCCCTCCCTTTACAAAATTGTAAGCACCTTATGCCTTCTGATTATACATTCGATCGGCAAATATATGGAATCCGTTCGTGCGTGCGTGTGCCACCACCGTCGCGGGTGTTCCTTTGATTTCCTACTTAAATACGCCCCATTCAACCGCTCCCTAAATCATTTCGAGAGGGTTATATACAGCCTTTCGTTAATCGGCCTTTCCAACGCTAATAATGATAATTCCACCAATGTTCAACTGATTTACACGATCAACTGGGATCACGATATAAATAATAAAATTTATAGATAACGAGGAGATTGTATCGACAATCGAAGGACTCGAGTTTAATCAACTCGAAGGTAAAAATATTTATTATATAATATTTTCGAAAAGAATCAAGTTATTCGAAAAATCGATTAATTTCGAAATTTCGAAGCAAAAGTTCGTTGAAAAGATTTTCTTCGCGAGGAGAGAATGAATAATATCGAGGAATTCATACACGATGCGGCACAATCCGTCCCGCCGCGAGAGAACGAGTCCTTATTCTTCGAAAATGGGGAAGCCGGCGTAGCACGAAATTAAACCAATTTGTCGTGTTGTCACGAGACGTCTGCGGGGAGGAGGGAGGGAAGGAAACCGGCTTCCATTTATAGGTTTCTAATTACATTTAAGTCTTACGATCTCTCCCCAGGATTAACGTAGTAAATGCGGTTAAATGAGGTTACTCGATCGCACGTTCGCGGACAATCTTCACCTAATTTGAATTTATACCCTCGGCCATCCCCCTCCTCCCTTTTGCTTCCGCTCGTTCCACGCTCGTGACTCGCATGCATGGAGGATCGTGGGGGGATACAAACCTCTCATTCGAAGAAAACCAACGCGAAAACCATCGAATTAGATTTCATTCCGGACGATTAAAAATTCGTTCGAGGAATTCGACGAAGTCGAGGTGATGCAGACTTTTATTTATTTTTATTTTTTTTTTTAATCAAAAACGATTCGCGGATTTTTTAAAATTTTTCTCGAAGAGACGAAAAGAAATTCAATTCGAAAAGAATTCGAAACATCGTTATTATTTGGAAGAGAAAATTGTTACAGGAAATCTTTTTCTCTCTGTGGCTGGTTAAAAAAAAATTGATCGAATTCGTTGGTTTCATTATTTTTCGAGATATACTCGAGAAGGAGTATTTTTTTTTTTCCTACGCAAAGTACAAGAAACGAGACGAGAAGATGGAGAAACAGGATGGAATCTCATTGTTGAAACTCATAGAGAAATATTTCCGCGTCACTGCGGATCGGGGATTAACTGCAAAGATTGGATTACACGATCTATCTGTTTCCGCGGTGTTTCCTTGAATAACCGATTTCACACCGGTTGGACAAGAATGAGTTTAATGAAGGAAGTGCATATTCCGCTTGCGGAATAATTAACAGCGGCCAAGTAACGCTGGCTCTCGTTTCAAAACTGTCCTCACTGGTATTTCCAGTTTCCTCGAGGAATAAGGATAAGGTTTCTTCGATAAGACGAAAAATGTTAAATTATATGTTTCACGAAATAATTAATAATCCAATCTGACTTCGAATTTTAAGTAATGCCGATCAACTCTTCCAGAGATAAGAAGGGACTTGTATCGCTCAAAATTCTCTTCGAATTTGAATCAGAAATGCACTACTATAATCCTCAAACTCGTCTTATCGGATTATTGTGCCACCCACAAGATCTGAAATTATGATTTCATGGTGAGGAATCAGTTCGTTGGAATCGATACGTTTGACCCTATCAACAGAGTCGGATCTAAAATTGAACACCTTTCAATGTTACACCACAGGCTAATGGTGAGTTGAGGTTAATAAACTGGCTGCAAACGCGATTATCCAACTACATCGAATAATCGATTATCGTATCAGCCTCGAACCATTACCTATCATCGTTTTGTCTAATAATTATCAGAGCTTGATATCTGCCGATAGAAATTAACCGATCTGTACAGTAATTAGCAACTAACGTCCGCTTTATTCGACGCGTTAACAAGGTCTCACAGGTGGTACATCCAATTTACAAACGATACAATTAAATTGCAACCTATCATCTCATTTGTCAATTCGGCCGTGGACAAATTACATTTGATATGGAAATGAGATTTCTCAATAATTATTTTATATATATCCACATTTCGGATATAAGAAACATTGATTTTATCGAAATAAAATAATTTAAAATTCGACGAGAGAATAATAAAGACGAGAGAGATTAATAAAAGTGATGTATATATATATATATATATAAATATTATAAAAATTTTTTGGATTATTTTGTTAACATGAAATTATTCTGATTTTGTTTTGACACATTTTTTTTTTTTTAGGGCAAAGTTAAGAATTATAAATTAAATAGGAGCAAAGATTCGGCTTATAGTTTGCGTTTATAGGAAATTTTAAACGGTCGAACTTTTAGAAATTTCATTTGAAACTTTAAGAACATTGTCATTTCAACAATATTGAATTTTGTTCTATTTTTCACTTTTACTTCTCCAATCGTCGACACGAATCACTTGCACAGCGCGCTCAACCAATCTGTAACAACAACAATTTTACGATATTCTCGCACATGGGCGTATATATGTGGCGTATATATAACGGGATGAACGATTTTAACACAGCCAGGCAAGTGTTCTGCAATCTATCGATCGTCTAGTGATTCAGTCAATATTAGGCTTATAAAGAGCGAACGGAACTTCACCGCAAAGGCTTAACTTCGCGTTGACGCTTTCACTATCGCGAGAAGGATGAGTTTCCACTTTGAAGATAACTTCGCCACGTAGTGAAGGGAATTATTAGGGCGCAAGTTCGGTAGAGAAATGTTATTTTTATGAGTTAGTAGTAAAATAAAAATTACGCTTGTCTTTGTTTGCCCGCAAAAAATAGAATTACAATGTAGAGAAGTATCGTGAGGTAAATAATTAAATATCTAGCGATGTTATAAATCGTGTGAAACGCGTTTTAATTTAATCGATGGTTGGTAAATAGAAAAGTAATGAGAAAATTATAAAACAAAAGACATCATTGTAAAAAAAGTTATTATTTTAATTTTATTGCAGATAGAATATATAATTTATGTTTTCATATCTTATAAAATATTTTATACTTTTATACGCAACCGCATATTCAATTTTTATTTTTATGACTTTTCTTCCAATAAATTTCGTTTCTATAATATTCTCATAACTTCTGTGAGATCAGATTTTAATATATTTGCGTAAAGATTTCTTTATGATATTTCTGAAACAAATATTTATCGTTATGAACTTTTCACTGTGTTTCTTTCTTTTATTTTATAAATATTTAAATGCGTCGATAAGTTAGATAGCTACTAAAAAGTTTCGATGATCAGCGCCATCTCGCGTTTGGATCACCGAAGCTCCGACTTGTTAATAGCATAACATAATATATAAGGAGGTATGCGAACTCAAAGATAAGGAAAGCAACATTATGCGAGAAGGACAGAGAGCATCTCCCACCATTTCGTGAACGCACAGAGAAAATTCGTTAATTATTCTTTTTCTACGTAAAAGTTTCGAACTTTTAAGATCACATCATAAAGTTAGAACCTTAGGCAAGTTTCTCGTATCAATTTTAATGTAAAATTTTTTTTAATTAATTAATTATTAATAATTAATGCGTCGTGCGTTCGATATATTAATGACGCCATATTCAAAATTCATTAATTATTTGTTTTCTACACAAAATTTCTATACTTTTAAGATCACATCATAAAGTTAGAACCATAGGCAAGTTTCTTGTATCAATTTTAATGTAAAATTCTTTTTAATTAATTAATTATTAATAATTAATGCGTCGTGCGTTCGATATATTAATGACGCCATATTCAAAATTCATTAATTATTCGTTTTCTACACAAAATTTCTATACTTTTAAGATCACATCATAAAGTCAGATCTTCAGACAAGTTTCTCGTATCAATTTTAATGTAAAATTCTTCTTAGTTAATTAATTAATAATAATTAATGCGTCGTGCGTTCGATATATTAACGACGCCATATTCAAAATTCATTAATTATTCGTTTTCTACATAAAATTTCTATACTTTTAAGGTCACATCATAAAGTTAGAACCATAGGCAACTTTCTTGTATCAATTTTAATGTAAAATTCTTTTTAATTAATTAATTATTAATAATTAATGCGTCGTGCGTTCGATATATTAATGACGCCATATTCAAAATTCATTAATTATTCGTTTTCTACACAAAATTTCTATACGTTTAAGGTCACATCATAAAGTTAGAACCTTAGGCAAGTTTCTCGTATCAATTTTAATATAAAATTCTTTTTAATTAATTAATTATTAATAAGTAATGCGTCGTGCGTTCGATATATTAATGACGCCATATTCAAAATTCATTAATTATTCGTTTTCTACACAAAATTTCTATACGTTTAAGGTCACATCATAAAGTTAGAACCTTAGGCAAGTTTCTCGTATCAATTTTAATATAAAATTCTTTTTAATTAATTAATTATTAATAAGTAATGCGTCGTGCGTTCGATATATTAATGACGCCATATTCAAAATTCATTAATTATTCGTTTTCTACACAAAATTTCTATACGTTTAAGGTCACATCATAAAGTTAGAACCTTAGGCAAGTTTCTCGTATCAATTTTAATATAAAATTCTTTTTAATTAATTAATTATTAATAAGTAATGCGTCGTGCGTTCGATATATTAATGACGCCATATTCAAAATTCATTAATTATTCGTTTTCTACACAAAATTTCTATACGTTTAAGGTCACATCATAAAGTTAGAACCTTAGGCAAGTTTCTCGTATCAATTTTAATATAAAATTCTTTTTAATTAATTAATTATTAATAAGTAATGCGTCGTGCGTTCGATATATTAATGACGCCATATTCAAAATTCATTAATTATTCGTTTTCTACACAAAATTTCTATACTTTTAAGGTCACATCATAAAGTTAGAACCTTAGGCAAGTTTCTCGTATCAATTTTAATATAAAATTCTTTTTAATTAATTAATTATTAATAATTAATGCGTCGTGCGTTCGATATATTAATGACGCCATATTCAAAATTTGTTAATAACTGTTTTTCTATGCAAAATTTCCGCATTTTCAAAATCATATCTTTAAGTTAGAATATCAAACATGTTTCTCGTATTAATTTTAATATTAAATTTTTTTAAATTATTTATTTGTTAACGATTATTTTGTCATATCGTATTCATATCATTTGTATGTAACAGATTATTTATTAATTTTCCATTAATATAAAATATATTTATAAATATGATTATATATATTTGAAATGTTGTTATCTCTCCTACTTTCTCCTATAAATTTTATTTACAATTCTGCTGTTATTCAAATGAATAAATTAATTTTTTATAACTTTATTACGAAATGAGTTTGCAACTGGGAGATTGTCCATTATAATTGTTAATAATTAATCAGTTAAGAATAAGTTTACATTAAAATTGATACGAGAAACTTGCCTAGGGTTCTAACTTTAAGATGTGATCTTAAAAGTTCGAAACTTTTACGTAGAAAAAGAATAATTAACGAATTTTCTCTGT
>NW_006263440.1:226635-229223 GCF_000469605.1 Apis dorsata
ACTGATAAAAAATTTTCGACAGTTATCTAATTTATCGATAAAATTTGTGTTCGAAATTTCTAAGATTAAAAGAAAAGAACGTGATGTGTAAATTAAATTATAATTTAAATATTATTTAAAGAAAATTACGTAACAACATAAAAGGGAATAATAAGAGAAAATATTTTCTAAGAATAGATTTGAGAAATATCTTGAGAAATACATGTAAGTAAATATATTATAATATTCATAATATTTTGTTAGGTTAGATTATATATGAACATATTGCAACTTTTGATTAAAAATAAATGATATATATTTTTATAATAATTATTTATTTATTGTTAAATTTTTTTAACGTTTTAATGTTTTATGTTGTAAAAATAAAGTCCATGATATGTAAAAAATGAAGAAAACAATAATGGAATAAAATAACTTATGTGTATCATCTTATACATATCATTGAAGGTACTGAGTGAATACATGTAATACATGTCTTGCTTTTTAAATTTTTATAATCCTGTTATATTGGTATGTATGATGTAATTTTAATTATTTCATATTATTCATTATTATATATAGAAATATGATACAAAGAAAAATTTTATTTATTTAAAAACGTGAAACTATTATTTTAATAATAAATATTTGCAGGTATCAATAATTTGACATAGATAGAACTAAAACAAGAAAAATATACTGAAAAATATACTCTTATATATATTTTTAATTTGTATTTTATATTAGAAGAATATAATCTTAAAAGAAGTAGTATGTGAAAATTTTTTAAAATTTTGAGTAAAATTTATGGATTCTGGCCAGATTTTGTTGATTTATATCAAGAAAATATAATACAAGAAGAAGGATTATGCAAATTTTTTCTAATATTTCAAGAAAAAACAATTTTTATATATTTATCTTTTTTTTTTTTTTTTTTGCTTATTTTACAGAGCAATTTTAATACTTTTTTTTAATTTTTCTTAAATCTAGGTATCTAAAATGAACCACTCAACTTTAACATTTGAGAATAAATGAAATTGATATAAAAAACTTGTCTGAAACTCTTCTCAAGATATATGTTGAAAAATGTAAAAATCTTTGAAAAACTAGTAATTGATGAATTTTTAATATATCATCTTCAATGTATTAGAAGTACAATGTATTAATCATTAATAATTAATTAATTAAGAAGAATTTCTCATTAAAATTAATATGAGAAACTTGCCTGAAACTTTAACTTTAATATATAAGCTTGAAAATGCAAAAATCATTAGAAAATTAGCAATTACTAAATTTTCAATATAGCATCTTCAATATATTACAAATATAATACTTTAATTATTAATAAATAATTAATGGAAATAAATTTCAGGTTTAAATTGGTATAAGACACTTGCCTGAAGTTCTAGTTTCAAGATATGAACTTACAAATTCCAAAAATGTAGAAATATTGATAGAAAAATTATAATATATCTTTAATATATTAATAGATACATTTAATCGCCAATATATAATAATTGAAAAAGAATATCACATTAAAATTGATAAGAGAAACTTGTCTAAAGTTTTGAGTTTAATATGTGATCTTAAAAGTATCGAAATTTTGCATAAAAAACGCGAAATTAGAATTTTTCATGCAAAAGGATGAGAGATGCTCTCTATCTTCCTCGCTCAATATTGCTTTTCTTGTCTTTGAGTTAGTATACCTCCTTGCCTATCATGTTATGCTATTAACAAATCGGAGCTTCGATGATCCAAACGCGAGATGGCACTGATTAAAATTTTTCAATAGGCATCTAACTTATCGGTAAAATTTATTCAATTGGAAGTTTATAGCAGCAAAAGAAGAAGTATGTAATACATAGATTAAATTATAGTTTAAGAATTACTTAAATGGAAATATATGATAATATGAAGAGAAATAATAGAGTATGAAGATGAGAAATAATAGAGTAAGTATGAACATTAATATATTTATCTTGTATGTATTTTTATACAATAAATTAGTTTTGTTATTCATACTATTCTTACATATTTTTGTATTTTTTTCAGTATTCTGTAAGCATATGGTTTAAAGGATTGAGTTTTTAAAAAGTAAGTATAAAATAGGTACGTATATCAAATTCTATAATTAGTATTAAGTAAAATGTTTAAAAAATGTTATTCTGAACGTGAAATGTCTAAAAAGGTAAGTATTAAAAAGGTAAGTATAAAAGGTAAGTATAAAAGGTAAGTATATTAAATTCCCAAAAAAATTTGCATAGAATTGCATATAAAATTAATATTTTATTAAAAGATTTCGATTATTCATAAAAATGATGTCAAATTCCTGGAATATCTAAAATTCTTGGAAATGACATCAAATTCTTAGAATTATCGAAATTCTTGAACGAAAAAAATTTTTGGCCAATTTTTCGACTTTGTATTAGGAGAACATGAGTTGTCAGGAGGTCGCTCGAGAAATTTTTCCAGGAATTTTGCCAATTCTTGGAAATGACGTCATATTCCTGGAATTATCGAAATTCTTGAACGAAAAAAAATTTTGGCCAATTTTTCGACTTTGTATTAGGAGAACATGAGTTGATAGGAGGTCGCTCGAGAAATTTTTC
>NW_006263440.1:229228-231773 GCF_000469605.1 Apis dorsata
AGAATTTTGCCAGTTCTTGGAAATGACGTCAAATTCCTAGAATTTCCGAAATTCTTGGAAATGACGTCAAATTCCTGGAATTATCGAAATTTATGAACGTACGAAAATTTTTGTCAGAATTTCGACTTTGTATTAGGAGAACATGAGTTGATAGGAGGTCGCTCGAGAAATTTTTCCAGGACTTTTGGCAGTTCTTGGAAATGACGTCAAATTCCTAGAATTTCCGAAATTCTTGGAAATGACGTCATATTCCTGGAATTATCGAAATTTATGAACGTACGAAAATTTTTGTCAAAATTTCGACTTTGTATTAGGAGAACATGAGTTGATAGGAGGTCGCTCGAGAAATTTTTCCAGGACTTTTGGCAGTTCTTGGAAATGACGTCAAATTCCTAGAATTTCCGAAATTCTTAGAAATGACGTCATATTCCTGGAATTATCGAAATTCTTGCCCGAAAAAAGTTTTGCCCAATTTTTCGACTTTGTATTAGGAGAACATGAGTTGATAGGAGGTCGCTCGAGAATTTTTTCCAGGAATTTTGGCAGTTCTTGGAAATGACGTCAAATTCCTAGAATTTCCGAAATTCTTAGAAATGACGTCATATTCCTGGAATTATCGAAATTCTTGCACGAAAAAAGTTTTGCCCAATTTTTCGACTTTGTATTAGGAGAACATGAGTTGATAGGAGGTCGCTCGAGAAATTTTTCCAGGAATTTTGTCAGTTCTTGGAAATGACGTCAAATTCTTAGAATTTCGGAAATTCTTGGAATTATAATTTACTTACCTTCCATACTTACCTTCCATACTTACTTTCCATACTTAGCTTCCATACTTACCTTATAGATTTGCCTGTTTATTCTTGTAGTATTAAACATTTTTTGACAGTTTACTTAATTCTAATGAGAAATATGTGTGGTAAAATGTTATAAACAAAATCTCGTTTGTTTTTTATAATATGAAAAACTGTTTTAGATAAAAATTGAATGATTTCGAGAGGAGTATATTCTGGTCTCATTAATATTTTTTTATATGGACGCGTATAAAACTTACGACGATCAATTTCATTTTTTTATATAGAATGATATATTTTTTAATACAATAGTAAATGCAATTCTGCATTCTCTATAAAAACGTATTAACCATTTAAGTTGAAAAACGATTAATTCGAAGATATTAAAATATCTCCTAAACTAATGGTTATTTTCTAGAAATGGTTTAATACTTTTTTATAGAGAATAATATACTGCATCTATGCATGTATCAAAAAGTACAGAGTTCTATTTAAAAAATATATATTAGATTCGTATCAAGTCTACGCGTCCGTCTACGAAAACATAAATGATATCAAAATATACTCTATTTGAAACCATTCAACTTTTGTATAAAACATTTTTAAATATTACGAAAAATGAACGAGATATTTTGGATATAATGTTATGGGAGACAGCCAATTGTTTTATGAAATAGACGTACGACGTATCAAAATGCGTAATAACTCGCATAAAGCATTAGAAACACATATTTTTTTCTTCGAGGTCGGTATTTCACGACACAGAACACGAAGTCTAATAAAATATCGTTTCTACCCTACACTTTATCCATGCTTTAATCGATAGAAAGTTTCTAACAAAAAAAAAAAGTTTCCCTATAACTGGAACGTTTTTGAATAAATAAAACGCTTGAACTTAGACGTTTCGCACACAACTCGTAGCGAAACTTCATTCTTTTCCGAGCCTAGTTTCCATGAAGCAACGTTTAATCAACCGAACGAGCGAAAACGTAAACGTAAAAATTTCAATCGAGAAGGGATGAAAGATTCCGACCTGGATTCGTCCAATTGAATCGGGAATCGCTTAATGCAAACGGATTTAGAGATTCCTCCTTTTGTCAAAGACCAAAGGAATCGGATAACGCGCGTGCATTTCTAATAAAACGCGACCAAAGGATAACGTGTGTAACGTAAACAACGCATCGAAGTGGCTTGGAAAAAAAAAAAAAGAAAAAAGGGATATTTCCAAAACCTCTCGAGGGAGAAAAGAGGGGGGGAAAAAAAAAGAAAAAAAACGGAAGAAGGAAGACGCAAAAGAAATACTTTATTGTTGGAAACTGGTCGTAAACCGTAAGGGGGTGAACGAGGGCGAAACGTTGGATCGATTTATCGGCGTCGGTTTACATAAGAAAAGTGCTTTATGCGCTGTTTAACAAAGTCGGTGAAGCTCGTCATGAAAGGATGGACCGTGCGTGGAGGAGAGAAAGAGAGAGAGGGTGGGGGGATATATCCATCCATCTATCCTCTTTTGAAACGCGGTCTACGTCACCCGAGGGATGCAGGCGACGGTTCTTGCACGTGCGGATTCATAAAACATTCATTCGGGTCGTTTCGCGCGGCGTAACGGCCTCGGAGACAACTTTCATCCCCCGTACTCTCGGATGACAATACGAAGAAATTGAATGTACAACGTAGAAAAACTGGTTTTTTCTCCCCCCGCTCCCCTCCCGCTAGCCCGCGACCGCGTGCCGGATCCGGTGACACCGGGGATGGGG
>NW_006263440.1:231852-233811 GCF_000469605.1 Apis dorsata
AAACGAAGTTGTTTGTCGAAGCAGGCGAGCAAGTTGAATCGAGAGAATTTCGAGTATTACGACGAGGCTATATTGCAAGGCTGTTTTTTTCATCGCGGTTCCATGGTCGGTTCGCATAGTCTATCGCGCCTTTTGCAATTTTTATTGAGAATCGAGAATCCTTTTCAGGCTATTGATCCGTGCTATTCATTCTCAATACCTTTGCGATTCTTTACTGTCGATGAAAAAAAAAAAAATAATAATTAATCCTTCCTTTAAACGAGTTTCAAAGACGAAGATATTTAGAAAAATATAACGCGATCGTACCTGAATCTCTCGCCACGAGTCAACATCCCTCGCCATCGAGAACTCGGCGTGGAAATTATTTGGACGTCCCCGAGCAGGGTGGCTTCTATACTTTTTTTTTTTTTTCTCTCTCTCCCTTCGACGGCCTCCCTGTTTTTTCAAGCCACGTTGGAACATGGGCCCGCGTAATCCCTGTCTCGTCGCGTCAATAATGTATCCCCACAAGGACAAGAATCAATGACTGATCGTTCCTGTGATCGAGTGACCGGGACTCGTCCCGATCGGGAAACGATGAAGATTGATCGCGGCTCGCTCGCAGGGGCGATACATGTCCTCCATGATTATCGTTTTCCAACAATAATTCTTACCTATAATCCGCACTCTTCGTAATCCTCTTATCTCCGCGTAACGCAATTAAGCTCGGCTCTACAGGAAAATTTCGTTGAAAGGAATGGAATAGAAGAATCTGTTCGCGTTCGTAGATCGAATTTCTTGGAATTAGAAATTACGTTTTCGGGAAAAGAAAGTAATTTCGATCGATTTGTTCCGTTGACAGCGGATCGTTATTAATGTAAATCTGGAATATTTCAGGGATACAGTAAATCGATACATTTTTTTCTTCTTCTTCATCTCTCGTAACCGGGTTTGATTCGAGGCCAACGAACCGATGAACGAAGCCACGAAGGGACGAATCAATCGAATCGCAATTACCAATGCTCTCTATTATCGCGACTGTGCGTTACAATGCATCGAGTCCAGGCCAATCAGGCCAGAGAGAGAGAGAGAGAGAGAGAGGGGGAGAGAGAATTCATTATCTTTGTTGCGATAATGTCTGTTAATTTAACTTTGGTGGTTTTCATCGAAAAAGAATTAAGGTTTTTATTGAAAAAAAATCTTACGCAAAGTTAAAAGTCTTTGTTTCGGGATAAAATCGAACGATGCGTACGGTTACAATTTTTGGAACGTTTCGTTGATATCGAAAGCGGTTCGAGTTCATTTCGCAAGTTTTCCATTAAGTTGGAGAGAAAGAGGGGAGGGAGAGAAGGCATGAACTGAAAATTCAAACGAATAAGTTTCATTCGTGAGTCACAAGCGAAAATAGCTCGTATCCCGATAGCGAGGCTAATTTCGTAAGAAGTTCGATGCGAGTAACACGATCGACCTTGCAACCTGGGAAACTTCGTCAATTGGATCCACGATTTGGTGTACGAGGATAGAAATAGAGGAAAAAAAGAAAAGAAGAAGAAGAAGAAGAAGAAGAGAAGAACAAACAAATAAAATGGAAAGAAAACTTCGAAGCACAAAGTTCATCAAGTTACTCACCCAGGAATTGGCGCTACAATTGATATCGATTTCATGAGAAAGGAGATTGAGATATGGACATTTACCTGGAACAAAAAAGCGAATATATTCGTTAAATACAATTTATATTAATAAAACGTGAAAAAAAAAAATTGAATTTCGATCGAAATATATTTTTTTGTTGCAAAGTTTACCCGGCTCGAACAATAAATTTAGATACCTTGTTAACAAACCTTTATTAATTTTCTATCCATCGTTCTATCCTCTTCGTTATAAAATTAACGATCGCCGAAAGTTCGGCCAACTAATTTTCCCGGCCGTTTGAATAGGAAAAGTTGCATCTGACGTTGCAAAAAAAAAAAAAAAAAAAAA
>NW_006263440.1:234115-243173 GCF_000469605.1 Apis dorsata
CTTTTTTTTCGATACTCGAAGAGAATAAATTTTCGAAATTTTTAATATATCCATCAACGATGTTAATCTTAACTTTCGTCGACAACAATAATAGTCGTCGCATCGTTTAATACGAAAATCGCGACGCCCGAATTTATATCGAATATATAAATATCGTGGATGGAAAACGATTGAAATCGGGTGGTTGGCAAGGGATGAAAAGCTCGGCGACGCGGCAAGAAGTCATTGAACCGCAAGGAACCGTTCGAACCGCGCCGATGAGAGGAGATAATTTGTTGGTTCAGCGACTTCTTTCCCCGGGAGTGAAGCTGTCGCGATTTCAACTACGTGGCTTTTTCTCTTTGCCGTCGCGGCCTCGAAGGAGGAACAACCACCGATAATATCCGTGCCGTGAGGGAATCTTTCGACCTTACCACTTATCTCTGCCAATTATTTGTCTCCGATGAACCGAGACACCATGTTTTACGTAGGAATCGACGCCTCTTTAAATTTTCGTCTCATCCGATATCTTCCACCTTCTGTGTTACGCTTTATTAATTATACAGTAATGTACATTCAATCGATATAATTAAATTAGAATTATCGTACTTGGAACAAGAAATTATCGAACAATTAATTGTTTCATATTCTTTATTTATTCCTCGAATTAATCGCTCGCGTTTCGAGAAGCGATTACAGCTTCATACGTAGTCTTCGCTACGACCAAGATTCGACTTTAAAATTAAATTCACGCTCACGAAACGAACGGTTAATAACCTATTATCTCGCAGCCAATCCCTGCCAGGAGGAGCGAGGTAACTCCCCTCTGGTAAGGCTCTCCTCGACCCTCTTCCCGTACTCTTGCTACGTTGTAAAAGATGTTGGAAAGACGGAGGGGTAACGAGAGGGGAGAATGAAATAGAAGGTGCTTTGCGGTGAGGGCGGGTAAGTGCGATGGTCAACCACCGTCTAACCGGCCAACTCTCCGAGATACGTGTCCGTAGGTGAAAGCAACTTCTCCGAGAACTTCTCTAATTAAACGGCCCCCTTCTTCCTTTCGTGATTAGTAATACCGCGCTAATGAACTCCCACCAGGTTACTTTCGGCTTTGTTCCTCCGCTCCTCTGCGATTGTCTCGCCTTCCAATCCGATCTGCTTTGATTTTCGCTTCTCGTCGAGAACGTCGAGGCAGGGATCGAGAATTTATTACATTGTCGCAGCCTCTCGTTAAATAATAAAAACGTAACTCTTTTATTATAACAGCTCCAAGAAACCGTTCTTCACTCTCGCCATCTCATTTTGAAAAATTCACGCGATGCCATTCTCGATTGGAGAAATCGGAAGAGAAGCTAGCTCGATGAATATTTCCCTTCGTTTCGCTCTATTTTCGAAATATCCGCGAATCAGATCCGAATAAATTTCCCAATCGTTTCCCACATTCCACGCGATAACGAGTTCGTTTATATAAAAAAAAAAAAAAAAAAGGGAAAAAACCGGAGAACGAGAGAATCTCGAGATATGCAGATATCGGTGGAATTTTCATTGTTTCCCTATTTCAGGCGGACGCGGCGAGCCGTGGGCGCATGCGCCCGCGCTTACACGTCCGTTCGGGCGACACGCCCTTTCCGGCTGAGGTATTTCTCTCTGGGAAAGGTGAGATAACGGAAGTACGTAAGGAATGCAGAGCCCGAAAGGAGAACGCTTAACGGGATTAGAATCGGTCGCGTGCCGAGCATATCTTCCCGGTATTACGTAATTGCGCCGTCTTCCGCTTGCGCGACTCTCTCGCGTACGAGACGGTGCATCCTCCGCGCGCGCGAGAATTCGCATATGCGCATTCGTNTCCTCGAATTTCTTTTTCGTCGTTGTTTGAAAAAAAAGGGGAGGGGAGGGGAGGGAGGGAATCACACGACGGAGATGAAGAGAAAGTGGATCAGGATGAAATCGAACATGGATGGAACAAGGGATTTTTTATCGAATTTCTCTCTTTCGAAAGGTTTGCAATGGTTGGATCTGATGGTTTTGATGGATTCGTGACAATGATTCAGCGGCACGTGAGATTTGGCAGCAACGGGGTATTATGGAAACGAAGGGTGAATGAATGGAATTGGATTGATTGGCAGATAGATATATATATATATATGCGATTCTTGTGATGTTGGTTGATCGGGGAAGATGGATAATGTTTTAGAAGTTCATTAACTTGGAGATGCTTGGGTATTATTTGTGATGGGATAAGCGGGATTGATCGAAATGACGATAACGAAATATTTGACGTATTTCAATTGGAGAATTATGGATTTTTGAATTGTCGTAAGTTTTCGGGGAAAGAAATATCGAACCTACGTTTATTTCAAAGGATAAAGTTTCTAATTTAATTTCGTTTTTATATTTGGAAACGTACGAAAGATATAACGAAAGAACCGAAGCTGGATTTTTTCTTAAAACTTTATAAATCTCTTTAAATTTTCTTCAGTTTCAACACTCGTTGAATTTTCAAAGCGAAGTCATCGCTTTGAAGAAACGATACTTAAAAAAATTTATGAACGAAAACCGAGCTATCACTTGAAAATTGTCGATTCAAGCTTAATTGCTATTTCGAGATCATTTGAAAATCAAACCGTATAGATCGTTTGACGCTAAAATTTCGATAATTCCAATAATAACGGAGAACGAAAAATTGCTCGCTGCTATAAAATGCATCCATAACTATTAAAGAATCTAAATGTATCACCGTAAATCCCAAAAATCTGGATGATTTTCCAACAACGAAAGAAAGTTCTGATCCGCACTCTTCCCTAGCCGAGTTTCGTGAAGAGGTCGAACACAAATCATCCCCTTCTTAGCAATCCGGCTGAGATTGCGAATCGAACTGATACGTGACAACGAGAATTTCGCAGAATCGTTGCCAAAGGGGATGTATTTTATTCCATTGGAATTTGAAGCGAGAAGAGCTTGGCCCTGATACAACGTGAAATATGACTCGCGGGGAGTGGAAGGAGCGCCGCGAAGGAGCAATAAAATCTGTCCCGAGCGTAACCGAACGCCTCCTGCACCCGTAACATCCTGGGAACGAGCTTCCGTCTTCTACGTCTTCTATTCGCGGGGGGCGAGAGGGTTGATACGCGTTGACGAGACAGTATGAAATTGGCCATGGAGGCGCGTCATGTAAATTTTCCGCCACTACGTCGTCGTGGCTTCGACGCCACCATGTAACCCGCCACCAGAAGTGGGTGAAGCGGTGTCTACCTCTTTGCGCGCCACCACGTAGTCTTGTTGCGGATGAAAGGTGCTGTGCTCGAGGTGAGGAGTTTCTGATGGAGATATTTAATGCGCGGAATATTTCAAAGGTTCCGTTTCGAGTCAAGGGTCGAGTCAACGGGTTGGTCGAGATAATGGAGTTTGCGAGGGGGAATAATTTTGGCAAACTTGGTTCTAATATTTGTGATGCATGCAGTGTTTCGAAGTAGCTCGAAAGGGGGAGAAAGAAAAAAGTGAGAGTAAAATTTTTGTCTTTAAGGTCTTTAAGCGTGGAACTCGATACCGAAGAGGAGCTCGTACACCGATCTACGTGTGTGTGTGTATATATATGTATATATATATATATAAGCCAGTAGCACGATGTCAAACGCTCGAGGAACAATGGCAGCGCGCTGTAATGCGAAGGAGGTCATCAGCGACACGTAATAAAGAGGTCGTCGACGTGGCAGATGCAACCCTCTCTGCTACAACCCTCTTGTTCGGTATTCCTCTGTTTTACGAAACTCCGTGCATCCGTGTTATTGTTACGCAGGTAAGGTTAACGACCTTGCCGAAGAAACGTGGCAAAATTTCGTCGATCACCATTGATAAATCCCCCCTCTTTTATAACGCTATAGACTCGTTCCAGATGCGGATCATGTCTTCCGTCGTCGCAACATTTACGACTCGCCTCTTGCCTCGTTTTTACGACGAAAAACCGGAAAAAGAGAGAGAAAGAGAAAGAGAGATCTTCCATCATACTGTCGACTATACACGTGACACACTGTAAATTTTCCAAACTTCACGAGGAGGACGCGATAAAAAACTAAACTCCATTTTCGCCGATCGAGCTCGTAATAACTTGCGGAAAGTATCCAAGTACGAGTCGTATAAATTTCAATGCGAATTAGGATAAGAATAATTTTCTTTCCTTTCGCGATTCTCATCTATATGTCTCGTCCACGAATGAGAAACAGTTATGAAACGAGGGAGGAGGGCCGATCCTTAAAGTTGTTCGTAGAAGCCGGGAGCGGCACACACGCTCGTGGACACGCTCATGGCCTTTAAACCGTATTCTGCACGACGCCCTGAGGTGCTTTTGTCATATGACATGCCGGTGAATAATTCACCTGGCGCGCACACAGAGCGATGACGTCGTGGAAATCGCGATACCACGACCACCCATAAAACCCACCGACCCTCCTTCACCGACCCTCTTTTCCCCATCCCGTCAAAATATATCTCTGCTTATTGTGCCCCCGTAAACCCGAATTAATTCTCTCGCGACGTCGCCCAGATTTTTGCCCCTCCTGGTGGACAGATTGCATCGAAATATCAAGATCGTAACCTCGACTCGTATCGCGGAATTTAATTAAGAATAGATCAAATAAATAGCGTCTCGAAGATGGATAACGTTATGACGTCTCTTATTCGCTTTTTCAACGATGGTAGACGTAAGGAATACGGAACATTTGAGAGTTAATATCCCTTTTCCACGCGGGAAAAAGAGCCGTCGTTCTGTACCCGAGGAGGAGTTGTTCTTTTTGAACCAGTGTCACGCCGTGTTTCCGGATTTACGAAGGAATAACAGCGTCGAGACTGGTGAAATTCAGCGGGAAGAATGGAAAACACGCCGCGGCTCGATGTGCATTTTTGATGAGCGTGGATAAGGGGGAGTCGGGAGAGATGTTGGCAGGATGAATCCTCTGGTTGGAATGCGAGCGAGAGGATGGTTACGGGGATCTCGATGCGCTCAAGTTAATGCACCTTCTTCACGGAGGATATTTTGCAGGGACAGTTCTCTTCAATTCGAAGGAATTCAATTTTCGTGTTTCTACATGGTTGGGAATTCGCCTGAACAATTCTGCGTACGATTTAAGGTAAATTACATCTTACCCGATGTTTCCCCTTCCCCTAGATCTATTTTAAACGAATTACAAGTCTCGCGAATAAAATTTAGAAGCTCGTCACGGATCAGGATCAGCTCGAACGAAATAATGGAATACCTTGCTTCGCTCTTCTCTGCGTTTCCACTGTCTCAAAAAAAAATAAAAACGATGATTTATACAAACCTACGAAGAAGAAGAAGAAGAAGAAGAAGTGAAGAAAACAAAGAGAGAGGCAGAGAAAGATTGAGATTCGATATCGAAAGTTGAAGAAGTTGGGTATTCTTCCTGCTTGAAGTATCGACAAGCGAAAATCTTGAAAATTTGAATAATCGAGAGGAGCCCTGTCTTTCCTTAAAGAGAAACTTTCGATAAAATGTTGCTTAATATTCTCTCGCGGTGGAGCAACTTGAGTATTTAAAACGTTATTTCGAGAAAGGAAACAGGAGGCAAGAATAGCAACGAGTTGCACCACGAGTTATCCATCTTGGGCAACTGGTTCAACGGGACGCGTAGGATTAAAAGCGGAAATTCCCCAGGGAATATTTCCGTAACTTCGCCATTTAATCTTCTTAATTAACCAACTTTTCGTTTCGTTTCGTTTCGGATATTTCATTCCGAAGGAGAGATTGACAGGTTGCCAGAGAATGCTTTATTCACGGACATGTCGCAAGTCGCCTCTTTGAACCGATTATAATTGGTTATTAGATGCCGACCAAGGATATCGATCAAAGGAGCGTCGTGGCCGCACAGAGGAGAGAGCAATTATCTAAGTGGCAGTCCGCTTTAAAGATCAACGTATTCGTATCCGGCAATGATCGATCGGAAAGTCCATTCAACCGACGGTAATCATCGTCAAAAGGTATCTATTAATTCCACCTTGAATTATCCGTTGATTGACAGATATTATTCACAGATATTAATCTGGCAATTGATCTCAAGCAACAGCCTTATCTATTATCATTTTCTCTCATAATTCAATCTTGACAATAACCTTTTTGATTTCGAATTTGTAGTCAAATACGAGAACGCAATTTTCGAATCGTTTCACCGTTTACCGTATCATTAATGTCGTAATAAGCTCTATCCATATTCATGCTGTAATCCTTTTAAATCATCCGGCTGGTCTAATTACACGTAATCCAATTACGCTTGATATGAAATTCGGGCAAATTCATTGATCACTCGTCATCGTTAGCCACGATACAATCGAATTACGGGGGATGGCACGAATTAAACATCAACATTGTTCGGAGACAATTCGAAAGACGATGATACGCGCTCGAGTTTGCTGGAGAAATTTCGCGCGAGAGCGCTACATCCGCGTCAACATCCGCCGTTGCGTGTTGTTTCCCGGGGAAAAAATGAATTTATATTCAAGCGCCGATCCCGACGCTTGGAACCGTTCTCCTCTTCACCTATCCTCGTCCCCTTTCATTTGTCTTTACCCACCGGAAGTGGGCGGAACGGCTCCAAGAGTTGATAAATGCGAACCCCAAAACTCATCCTACCGATTGCGTCTCGCGTGCGACGAAACAACAGTTGGATCGCTTTGTTTCCGTCCGTGCGCGTTTCGAGAACTTGATGGACGGACAAAAGGAGAGAGAGGGAGAGAGAAAGAGAGAGAAAAAAATACGAGAGACAAACGGACGGAAATTCTGGGACTCGGAACGCTTCGCGATAAACAATATTCCAAAGGAGAAACGTAGAGAGAGAGAGAGAAAGAAAAATTGCAGTTCGAGCGAATTTTGTTCGTATTATAACCGTGCTCGAAGTGAAATTGTTTGACTGAAATAGGATGTGGATCGGAGAATTGTGAGAACGAGATCACTCGTGTGGAATCTTAAATCGTGGTATTATTATTATTATTATTATTATTATCCTGGTGTAGCCAGAAATCGTAGAATTTTCATCTGATTATCCCATAGTCGCGAAAATCCTTGCCAAAATCATGAAATAAAAGGATCGTTAAATATCTATTGAACTTGGCAGAACTTACAACCGTAGCTTCTTGATATGACTCTAATTTACTTGGAACCAGAAAGCATAGAAAGATTAATAGGATCTCGCAATTTTCAAATCCTGAGAACAATACTATTACAAAAATATAGGAAAAAGAATATTTAGTCATCTTTGATACCGGTATATTTCCAGTTAAATTTCATCACGATTGATGATATGAATCGTGGCTTCTTCGTCATCTTTGCCTGACCTTCCATATTCGTGACTCAGTTTGAATGGATTAATGATGAGCCAGTCTATGATTGTTCAACCGATGACACCATGCCAGTACAGCAACCGTAACCTCGCCTGTACGTGCGCTTCGATTAAGCCCTCTGGGTGTGTACCCAGAGTACGTTTTCTCCACTCCAAAATGGATTTCTATCGATCATAACGAATCCCATCGTTCCATTAGATTGACTTGTATCGCTCTTAGGTAGTTCAATCAGAGAACACGTAGAGCTACATGGTTGTATCACGAATTCATTGTGAATGGCTCTCATGCGAGCCATTCGTTTCCACGTCGCCTCGAAATTTTATAATTATCTACACGGTATCGAAATCTTCCATCTTGCAATCCATATAATCCTATCTCGCAATATTTAAACGTTTTATCGTATCGAAAGAAAATTTTTTTAAACGAATGCTTCTCCATAATTATATCGATACACATTTTTCCATTTTTGTTGTCAAACATCATTGAGAAATAATCAGAAGATTAATCGCAACGCGTTATTCTCACGAGTCGATCACGAGTTCCCCGAAGGATCCCCGAAAATGATCGGGCCAACGGTGAACGAGACACACTTCAACTTCAATTTCTGCGACGTTCTGAAACTCGGCCGGAAGTTTGAAGGGGAGCTTTCCCCAGGCCGGAGCTTACGCGGAGCCTTCACGCGAGCTTTCAACTCGTTCCAGCGAAATTGCCGTTCCATTGCTGTTCCATTCGGCCTGTTGGAAAACTGACGTCTTACTCCGTGGAAAAGTTTAGCGAGTCATTGAAAAACACTTCTGGCCCTTCGATAAAATTCCGCTCTGCTTGCTTCCGGTGTGTTTTTCCGTTATTAAGAAACAGAGGCGAGGGAACGCAAGAAGAGAAAAGGAGGAATAAGAGGATGTGAAAGAGAGAAAAAGAAGGAGAGAATGAAAAAAAAGAAGAGCGAAGAAATACGAAAATTCAAACAACTTGCGCAAGTATTGATTTTGAAAAATAAGAAGAAAGAAAGAGAATACTTGGAGAAATTTTGATACTCCTTTTGTATCGTTGATCTCTCTTTGATCGTTGTTTCACAGAATCACGGAAATTTAAATCTTATCTTAAAATAAGAGAAGATACTATCGTGGATCGGCTCGAGGATTTAAAAGTGGTTACGAGTAAATATGAAACGAGGCGACGAGCAACGTGAAACGAGCAATAAATTTCCAATAAAACAGTGGATAATTGGAGACGAAGTGGGCAGAAAGTCCCAAGATATCTCTGCATTGCAGAGAACAATTCCCCGTTGCCCGTGTCGGCCCTTTATGTGGTCGAGGCTGCGTCTCTGCTTTTGCTCGCTAAATCGTGATATACATGCAAATTTCCACGAAACGGAACTTTGACCGCCATTACGGTCGTCGGATATTGAATATCGTAATGCACCACGCTCGTATATATACCAAGCGTTGGATCGGCTACGCCCACGAAGAAATTCTGGCGAACTTTATAGAAGCGACCCGAGGCATCCGTGCCACGAGTCGGTCTATGATTCACGAGACAACTATATAGTTTAGAAGACACGCAACATCGAGATTCTTTCGAACTTCTTGGAATGGAAATTTGCAAATTTCCCATCTCTTTCGGAATTGCGAGATCGTATAAAAATTAATTTTTCGGATCGATCTATCACGCGCGTTTATGTATAATTTAGAATCTTGATTTTTCTTTCTTTCTTTCTTTTTTTTTTTTTTTTTCG
>NW_006263440.1:243374-246112 GCF_000469605.1 Apis dorsata
TTCGTTAGTCTTGGGGATGTAGAAGTGGATCCCTCCCTCGGAAGGGAAACTTGGCTCACGTTTTAAAACCAATTAATTTTTTCCTCGAAAGCAATTTAAAAGTAAGTTGGTAAGTTCGGTGATCCGGTGGAGCTTTATCGGAGGATCATATATGTGAAAATGATCGAAATTGTCTTGGACGATTATTTATATTGCAATTTTTCCCAATGCGAACAATCAGTTTTCGTTGCGTTGACATTCTTGAACTTTTTAACGCGAGAACCGACGGCCGGAGACGCGTTTCAACTTTGAGATTCTCTCCGGAAAGAAGGATCTCTTATTTCTCCGTCGGATCTTTCTCGAGGGGGAAGTATCGCTCCGCAAAGTTGTCCGAGCGTATCGATATCGTTCCAACCCGGCACGATTCGTTGCCATGGTGGCAGTTTCGCGATACTACGTAGATTCTTCATTCTTTAGATGTCATTCAAACACGAAACGAAGGATCAACCAACCGGAAATGAGACGACTAAAAAAAATATCTTTCCTTTAGCCGAACTATCCCCGCAACATCCACGCGACATCGTTTTCTCGAACACTCTTCTCAGAATTATTTTACTTCCATCTCCCTATCTTTCGAAACTGATAACGAATTAAACTGGAAATTTGTAAATTTCGTATATATATTATACGGATTTTTAAATTTTTAAATTTATTTTTAAATCATGAAATATTTAATCACGAATGATTAATTAAAATCGCGATACATCGTTGTAAAAATTACAACGTTGTGTTATTCCGCATTTTAATACAACTCGTGAATATACATATTTGATACAAACTCTTACTACGGTAATCAATCGTTGTATAACGATATAACAGTGCAATGATACGTTGCATTATAATAGGATGCTATAATATCGCGTTTCGAATATTGAATATCGATTATTTCCCCGTGTAATTACGCCCCTTCGTTACCTTCGCGATTTCGATATAAAAATTTTCACAGAACACGGGCACACCCGCGCATCCGCGATAAACAACACATGAATCATTAAAACTAATTGAGGTTGAACGGTTGGTAAAAGGGGGACGGAGAAAGATTCCCACTCGTAGGCATTCTTAGATGCGACAAATTAATCCGTATTAAGTAATAAGCCTGCTCCTGAACCTTGGCCCCGCTATCATTACGTATTTAACCGGCATGCCACGGCATGACGTTTGTCGCAATAATTGTCATGTTCCCCATCGCTTGCGTAACCGACATAAGTACATTCGTGCGTACTTGTATCGTGATATAATACGCCCTCGTCCATTTCGTCGTTCGATCGATTCAAACGCAATTGTTTCATAATTTAACCCATTTTGAGTTTCATTTTCTCGACGAGAGATTATTAAAGTTTTAGAAATTCGGGAGATATTCTGAAATAATTTATCACGCTTAATCGAATAATCACAGAATCAGAAGATATTCTGTGCGACGCAAATGGAACACGGAGTATCAATAATCAGACACAAAAATATATATTATTCATTAGTTAGAATCGTTCTTTATCGAATAAGTAAAAAGTTTTTAATTCTCTTCTCTTTAGTCTCTAGTCACTCTAAAACTCTATTATTCTATAATTAAAATATCATTAAACAATTAAAATTTTCAATTTTCAACTCTTTTTGTATTACAGTATTTGTGTTTCCCTATTTCGAGACGGGGGAGAAAAATTCTGCGAGCTTTATGGAAGAGGGGAGAAAAAATTACACGTGCGATGTATTCCATTTCAGCCACGTTCTAGTCCCGGCCGACGTGGTCGTTTACGTTCATTGAACACGGCCCTATTGTCGCTGTTCACCCGGCCTCGAATTCACCGTCGATCGGCTACATTCGCGAAACGTTTTGCCAAATTGGATCGGGAAGAAATCGCGGAGGATATCGAAATTATGTATCCGATAGACGAACTTTCCTCGCGATGCCTGTGAAAGCTTACACTGGAACCCGGCCGAGTGGAAGGAAATTCTCCGTGCTCAGTGGGAACGACAAATTCTTCCAATGGACCCCGTGAAAGATACTCTTTTGCCAGATCGAACCTAAATTGTGCGTACATAATACAATTCCCCTCCCCCCGAGAGAGCTGTTCTACTAACAGCTATTTCCTTTATCTCGAATATTCTTTTCCATAACTTGGCCTCCTAAAATTTACGATTCGAGCGAACAACTTTTCAAACTTAATCCTTTAAGAAAATTAATGCTGCTGAACGAAAAGGCTATTGACGAAATTTCCAAAATTTCTTTCGTCCAATTGCACGTTCGATGCAGAATCAATAATAATACAAAGAAACCGACAAAATAACTATCGAAACGTGTGGAAATTCGGATGGAAAATCTTTTTTCTCTCTCATCACTCGTTAATAAAGTATTACGATTCGCAGGACAAGGATTTCCAACAAGAAATTTGGAACGCGGCGAACGTACAGGTGCACAGAGGTTAGAGTGGCTCTGTTTGAGCGAGGAGACTGCGTGAGGCGGTGGGTCACATAGCCGTGGGTGAAACGGGTTCGTGGGACAAGGGATGGTAGTCCTGCAGTTAGATGGCTTCTCCCTGTCGATGGGTATTGTGGGTGCATTGACTTATCGACCAGGGCTAGGTAGCACGGCTCTGTCCTACGATGGATTGCGGTTACGTCTGTTGTTCCGGTAACGAGGCACTCCCCTCTTCGCAGCCGGCACTCCCCCCTCCCCCCTCCAGCCGCACGTCCCCCTCCTCGCC
>NW_006263440.1:246487-249279 GCF_000469605.1 Apis dorsata
TTGTCGTCTGAACGCGTCTACCGGAGGTTCGAATGCACGTCATTACCTGTCAACACCGGGATCCCGTCGATGTCTCTGATAAGGAGCAAGCAGAGGGTGGAGAAAACTTGAGAGAACCTCCTCGAGACACGTCGATCCTGTGTGATCCCACCGACCGAGGGACGACGTTCTCCAATTTACGACGTGCTCGCCACGACGACATGATCTTTCTCGAGTTTGTCGTCGCTGGCTTTTTTTGTCAGGGCTCGTGATGGTTTTTCTTTTTTCTTTTTTCTTTTTTCTTTTTTTTTTTTTTTCGCGTCTTTAAACGAGCTTTCACGCCACCCCTTCTGCGGTGGACGATGGAAACGCGTTGTTTTCTGCGGGGCAGGTTCGTTGACTGGCACAGTTGGAAGATATCGATCTATTAAACTATTTGATTATGCTGTTACCGTGTCGATACAAGCAACTGTTTGGTAACGTGACTTGCGTATTTCATCGGTTGATGGATACGTTTATGCATAGTTTGGATATCGGCTACGGTCTCGATTATGGAATTAGAATCGGATCGATCGAATATCTTCTACCGTACCGTACATTCTTCCGCGAAGAGATCTTTCGAAAATAACGCGCGATTTGTAAAAATATATGGAATTATACGAATAATTAATATGACAACGTGAAATAGGAAATATCGGCGAGTTAATTAATCGATGCATATTTTCCACGATTCCATTCGACGCCATTCCATCATTTCCATCTTGTTGCTTCTTTTATCTAAGCGCAAACGTTATCGCGACACCATCTAATTATATAGGCCGCTATTCGTCTCTGTCATCCGATTCTCCTTGAAACCAGCGATTTCAATGCACGTCATTACCTGCCGTCAACGATGGAATACGTTGGACATATCTAAGAGGGTTGATGACGTATGCGGGAAGGGCGTAGCACGGGAAGGAGATCTCTAGAAGAGCCTCTCTGACAGAATTCTGTAAATAAGATACTGCGAGGAGAGATAATGGATGCATGATATCGGCCCATGATGAATGCACAACTCCATGAAATGAAGGCATTCGATGTCGTAACATACGGAGCATGATAATTCCTTCGTTGATTTTATCGCTTAAAATAAACTTCTCATTTCGTTACAAATTATCCCTTGTTTCTGTATGCAAAGATCCAAATTTCTGATCGACTGAATGTTCCACGAAATATCGAACGTAAAATTTTATCACGATATTGCGTTGATAATTCGAAATTTCTTATTTGCTCGATAAATAATCGATTCTTTTTATTCTAAATAACAACTCTTCTGACTAACAAGTTTCTTATTTTTCGTTCCTGTAATCCTTCTCGATAGCTGGCTCGACCACCGGCAAATCCTCACGAATATCATCGAGGTAATGGAGGAGAGACCACGAAAGGAAAGAAGCACCAAGGAAGGAATATTTCTTGCGCGTACAGCTAATTAGGAAGTCAAAAAGTCGCGTCGAACGCGATCGAATTACTCGATTTACTGTCTGCGTGAATCGTGGGGCAAAGGGGAAAAAATTAAATCGATATCGTATTGAAATTCCAGAGGATAATCCAGTTGGACAACGATAGAACCGTTTTTGGATTGATGGATGTCGTTGGCAATGGAAATGGAAGTCGAGCGTAGCCAGACTGTGTAAATTCGTTGGATTATGCTCGCCTTTGAGGACGTTTCTCGGCTTGACGATGACTCGAGCGACTTTTAAGAGACGTTTTATTGGTATCCGTTTGACGATCCTTGGTATTCTTCGCGGCTGAATATATTGAATTTCGCCCGAGTGAAATTTTCGAGATGGGATTCCGTGAGAATAGAGATGGCTGAGTTTCGTGGAATCTCGAGTATGAGAATGTTTGAACGTGGAGAAAAATTGGGGAGCGAGGATTTTTATTAAGAATTTAATGATCTTTGTAAAATTTTCCAAAAGAAAATTCTTCTTCCATTTTTCTTGGAAATCGTGCGCTTGATGAAAATTTCTTAATAGATCTATTAATCGAAACGAAGATAATAGAACTCCTCTATTGAGAAGAAGATAAAATTTTCTTAAAATTGGTGTAGAAGAAATCCGTATAACAAGGTTGTTTTTAAACAAGAAAGAAAAGCGAGCGAGAAAGGGGGAAAATTCCAAGGGAAAGTAAATAATTGTAACAGAATTTAACTTCTGTTAATGGCGGCTTCCAAGATACAAGAAAGTCTCACCTTCCCCCGAAGATTTATCGTATAATTGTAAACTGTCGCTCGTTCGATTTTTCTTCAGAATTATTTCCTCCTCAACCAGCGACGCTTTTGTTTCACTTATTTACCTCTTCCTCTTTTGTTTAAAAGTTTATTCGTCATTCAACGTCTGAACGACGCGTAAAAAAGTCAACGTCCAATCTGCAGACGAATCCATTCAAAAAATCAGATGACTCACGCAACAGAATATCTCGTAACGTGACTCGCGTGATGCCTGACCTACATTGCATTAGACACATCGAACGACACGTAATCAATCACGATTCGATAGAAAAGAACCTCTTATTCAAAAGATCGCAACTTTCCTCCCGCGACATCGTTCTCTCTTTGCTTTCGCTTCTTCTTCCACGCAACCAGAAAAAAAAAAAGAAAAGAAAAGTCGAGGAAAGAAGGATCTCGTGACGTTTTATTAATATCTTTCTTCGTATTATCCAGAATAGACGCGGATATTTTTATAAGCGCACGATATCTCCCCGCTCTTCGTCCTCGTCTCCTCTGAAATATCGCGATGAGGGAGGAATCCTTGAAGCGTAGGGAAAGAAATTGG
>NW_006263440.1:249584-252315 GCF_000469605.1 Apis dorsata
CATTTTCTACTCGAGCCACGTGCGCGTATACGGTCTGTGTATCGAATGCAAATCGATAGGTTGGGAGCGGAGAGAAAGCGGATCGAGCCCATAGGGACGGACAACGGAGCGGAGATCGTAATGGCGAAGGGAAATGGGCCAAGCAGATGCGATGTTCGCCCGCCGCCCTTTACCTCGATCCTTCCACGCCGCTCCCCTTCCACGCGTTTTTGGATCGCGTTGGATCGCCGGCAGCGAGCAAAGCGCTCGGAAAATCTGTCGTTGATCGTTTTTCGGACCCGGCCGCCGCTCCATTTCACACCGAGGAAATGAGCTTTCTCGCGGCCGATCCGTGACCCGCAACCATTTTCCTCTCGGCGAGCCGAGAAAATGGCGCGGAACACGCTCTCGATCCCTCCTCCGTTTCGGACCGAATGTGCCTCGTGGGATTAATTTTTTTTTCTTTTTAATTCGAGCCTCCGATCTTCTTTGAATATCGTGGAATATCCTTATTTTCGGTATTATTTTAAAGATTAAAGGGAGAAAGGGTAGAAAATATATGATTTCGATTAATCAACAATATTTATATCTCCTGCGATATATTTTCTTATCAGGAAAATTCATATGTTTTGTTATTATAAAATTTCGTAATTATAAAAATTCGGTAAATAGAATGCGCTGAATGATCGGTTTTTGAAGGTTTAGCAATCTAATCAGTTAAGTATTGGCAAATATCCAGAAGTAATTCGCGATAATCTATCGAGAGCAAAATTTTACCGACCGATTATTATTCTCGCGTTACTTTTACAGGCAATGTTATTACAATCGGGAAAGGGGTGTTAAAAGGTTTTACAACGCGAGATGTGGAAAGGGGGGAAGGGAAGCAGAAGGAGAAAGGATCGAATCGAATTGTGGCAATGTGCCAATACATCGATATTTCGATTACGGACGTTGATTGAACCCGAAGAGGACGTTATCGTACATTATGCGCGATTTCTGATTAATGTGCCGTTATTGTGCTCGCCGTTCAATCTATCCGTTACACCGTGTACAATTTTTTATTTGTCACGTTGTTTGCAAACGTCTCGATGAATTGGAAGGAAAAAATCAAAATCGTGTTACTCGAGCGAGCATGTTTCGAATAAACATATGGATAATGTTTTTCTCAATGAGAAGAAATAAAGCGGGAAAATAGAGAAACAGAATGAAAAATACGGAGGAACGAGGTTTCAGGATCGAAAGAGGGGAAATGTGTATTTTCAGGCGCAAAACACGAAGGCTGGTTAAACAAATGCGGACGAAAATAACGGGTTGAAATTTATGCTTGGAATAACCCACCCTTTAGAATTTATTTGGCGGCGAATTACAAATTTGTAATCAAAGATCGAGTTTATTTTCAAGCGCCAAAAATTCGGGTCGAAATGTTTCTACCGTACAAACATTTTGCATCGCACTCTTATCGATTACACAGGATCTCGTAATTCAATAAATTCGAGCGATCGTTTTTTTTTTTTTTTTTTTTTTTTGAGAAATATGTTACTACTTTTTAAATCATTGCTGAAACAATGTGTTGTTGTATCGATATTCTTTAATTTCATTTTTCATCGATTTCATTTTCATCGGGGTAGCAATGATTTTTCAATTTACATTTCTTCTTTCAAATAATATGTATGGAATAATTAAATCAATTTTTTTTTATTTTTGTAATCCCGATCGAAACTTTAATTTTTGAATTTAATTTCTAGAATTATTATTTCGATATAAAAAAAAAAAAATAATAATCAAAAATTCTCTCGTTTATTTTTTTCTTTGCCAATTTCAAATCCCATTTAATTATATATATATATATTCTACATGCCAGAAATAATCAAAAATCCTTTCATCCTTTGATCTCCTATTCCTTTATCAATTAATTTCTGGATGTATAAAAAATATCTAAAACTAAAAATTCTCTCTTATACTCGATTCCCTTTTTCTACATTCTATTTATTTTATTTATCGGGAATAGATTAAACTAAATTCCCTTGCTCTCAATTTTCTTTCATACCTCGATACCTCGATCCCGAAACAAAATTATTCCAATTATTCCAGACGAACATTGAAAATAGGAAAAAGCAATTTTACTCCCGCCGACATCCTTACCCTTAATCTAAATCTAATTACTACGAAAAATGGACGGGCAAGTGGTCGAAAATCCGATCCAAGCGAGGTCGAAAATCCACATAGTTTTTACGGATAACATTTAAAATCCACACGCACGCGTCTACGTACGTATGCGCAAAGCCTGCTCGAGGATGGCGTCATGAATTTAAATTTCCGCTAATTGGGGTCGTGGTTAAGGCAAATCGACTAATTGCCGCTCGATTCCCGCCGAGATCTCCGCGCGGTAGTATGTTTCCTCGAATAATCCGACAATTATTCTTCGATCGACCGCTTCGACGGGATTCGAATCGATATCGAGGCAGATATTAATTCACGTGCTACGATTCACCGGAGGATTGAACGCGGTGTGTATAGAAATATCAAGTTAAACCGAGGAGAAAGAGTGAGAAAGAGAGAGAGAGAGATTAACGAGCATCGTGCGTGCTCAGACGATCTTCTCCGTTCTTCAAATCGGTCGAAATAACGATAACATATCTTCGTTACAAATATCCACGATTATTTTTCTGATTACGGGAAGACGATCTTCTCCCTTTCGATTCGTTTCATGAGAAATATTAATTATTTTGATATTAAAAAAAAAAAAAAAAAA
>NW_006263440.1:252487-256391 GCF_000469605.1 Apis dorsata
ATGATTTCGAACGCTATTCAAATTCCTCGTTGGGAGCATCTCGCGGAATATTCGTTAGATTGATCACAGGGTAGCATCAAAGCGTGTAATAAACGTTCAAATGAATCAGATGAGTTGGCGAGTCAAGCGTAAATCAGATGGGGAAATTAAAACGACGGTGGATCGAATTGAAAATAGGCCAGGCTCACGGCGGCGGCCGATATCCAGAAAGGGAATCCACCGAGAGAATCTCTTTCCACGTGTCATTTTCAGTTTTCGGTTCGCCGATTAACTACAGCTCGGCTAACTAGAATTCCCGTTCAAGTGGATCTAAATTGTTCGCCTCTCTCCCCCCCTCCTCCCCTGCCTTCCCCTCGTTTTTTCTTCTTCTCTTAGCTTGCCTCCGGATTATCCGTCTAAAAAAGAGCTCCACCGTCGGATCGTTTTTTAAGAGCAATTATATCCTAGAAAATGGATCTCGCCGCGTCTAATTTAACCAATCAAAAGGGATTTCCACGATTTCTATATAATATTTCTTATATTCACGATCGTTCGATTATATTATATCTTTCCTTCTCGTGATAATATTTCAATAGAAATCTCGTTATCATCGAGCGAATTCGAATCGTAAGCGGCGTCAAGATAATGATAAATATCTGTCTGATGGAAAAAGGTAAAATCGAAAAGGATTTTACCTTTTTTTTTTTTAAGCCTTATAAAAGATCGCGGCCGCCTTATGGCGGTCATTAGCTCGGTTTTTCCGCAACATCGTCGATATACAACAGCATCGACCCTTGTACGGTCCTGTTGTAAAATTATATAGCGGTCGTTCGCCGTACACGCGGCGCGTGTGCACGCATTATCGAAGAAGCATTATGCAAACTTTCTTCGAAAACAATTACCAATCGCATCGAGTCGCGATATCACTTCCAGGGCGGGAAATTTTCCACCATCTACATCTACATATAAACGCGACATCTACGTGACCGCGTTTAATTTTATCCGTTCCATCGATCGATTTCGTCCCGTATATCCGAGCTTCGATATATTCCTTCACCTTCGTTACGAACATGTTTATTACTTATTAAAGTTCGCGGTTTACGTTTTTTATTATAAAATTGCAAATAGGAAAGGTAATTGCTATTTTTACGATTCATTTTGCGATTCGTAATCTTCGAGGTATTGCGAAAGTAACGATTACACATTGACAATAGGGTACGATCGAAATATCAATGGAGCATCGGCCGAGGAAACGGGTCGTGTCCTGGAAAATTCGTGACTCATGACGGGGCCGTACAAAAGGTGTCGTTCTTCCATTGAATAATCGCGCGTTCGATTTTACAACGTCGATGCCTCACCAACCGTCCGGCCAATTTCGATGGTAATAAAACGTGTCATAAATATTGATTCTCGTCGAGAGGCTCTGAACCAGCGATTCTTCTAAAAACGACTATCCCGCAAGAATCGATACGAGGTAATCCGTTGCAAACTTTTATTTCCCTATTATTGAGTTGGCTCATCTCTGCCGGCCACGTCCAGAGATTTTTATTCCTCCCTTTTCTAACTTTAAAAAAAAAAAAACGTTCGCAGCCTTTTTTTTCTCTCTCTCTTTCTTTGTCCCCTCCTGCCAACCGTAGATTTACTGCCGGCCACCGGTGTCACGATCGATAAATCCTTCGAAACGATTCTGAACGCCGAAGGTTAATAACTGGCGGGTTTCGATCGAAAAGGGATCGAAAGGTCCGAGTCCTTCCGCTCGGAACCTCGAGCGGATGACAATTGGTTCAATTAACGATGATGGCTTCGTTCGAGCGCGAAGACTCGCGACGAAATAAATTCTTTTTAACCTTTAGAAACGAGATCTGTCCGCGGGAGGAGAAAACCGTCATCCGGTGATGCTTGGTCGCCGTTGTATGATTCATCTTTCGAATTGAAGTTTGAGAACGCGTGAGTCATTGACGAAGTTGATCGTTAACAGGAAAACGAATATCTCGTGTATCGTTCGAAATGGCGAATATAGGAAACCGCTAAAAGAAGAAGAAGAAGAAGAAGAAATGTACGAGGGAAGCACGTATCGAATTAGCATAAAATAGCGATTCGAGCGTAACGCTAATGCCCGCTACAATTGGAATGACACCGCTCGGCAGCGACCCAATGACGCGCTTTCCTCCTTTTACGATTAGGGCCGATTTCACGCTTCCCGTGTTCCTCCAGTTTTAATCGTAAACCAAACAGCGTTTAAACGTTTTGCTGCTTGAATTACAGGATGGATACAGGCTGCTAAACAACCGGCGTACCATTCGGATTCCTGGGATTGCGATTGCATAATGCATCGACGCCGCGGAGTGTCGATCATCCGAACACCGGTTGAACGGGTTTAGATCGATCGTCCATCTGGCTCGATACCGTCCAAACCATTGTCTCGTCTCCGCTCGTTATATATTTAGTTAGAAGAAAAGAGTGATACGTGACATTTTCACTCTCAACTTTATCATCGTCGAAGATGAAAATTTCCTTTCCATTGTACGAAAAAGAAAAAAAGAAAAATGAAAGGGGAGAATAAAATTTCAATTCAAAGAATATTCTCGAGCGAGAAACAGTTCTCCGCGAATTAGAGAAACCTGTTTTAAACCGCAAGACCAGGTAGTTTCGTGGCTGCTGTAACATGGCCTGTGCACTCCTCTCCATCTGTGTGCGAGTATATGCAATCCGGGGAGGGTGGCAAGAGCGGTAGCGGGCCAAAGAGCAGTTTCTGACGCCAGTGAAGAGGTGTATCGTTAACGAGAGGCGTTTCTGAGGGAATATACTATATGAAAATGTATCTATAAGCACGACGACTTTTCCTTTCGACTGCCCTCTTCGACGCCGCCTTGGCGAAACTGCGGACGTATGCATCGGGCGGACGACACGATTCCCTAGCGTGGAGCAACGAGAAGGATAAATGCAGTTTCGTGGAACGAGATACCGGGGGAATTGTGGAGATTTATTATCCAATTTATGTCGCGATCGGGGCCGATGTCGCTTGGAAATAGAACGATCCGGTCGAAATTAACGCTCGGTTGTAAGGGAAGACGAACGGCCTTGAATATATCTATATTCAGGCGATTTAAGAGATCGTTAAAAAGATGGCTCATAGATTTTTCAATCCATTTTGAAAAAGGTCTCGATATCGAGAAGGATGAATTTCGATTTCAATTCGAACGAACGTGTTTATATTTGGAAACTTTTTACCCTCGAAAATCAGCTTCTTCGGAATAATCGGTGGAAAGAGTTATTACGTGGATCGTGCGTGGTCGCGGGAACCTATGCTAGGAAATAATTGATCCCAATCCATGGCGATTGGGGAATCGTCCGTAAGACGACTCGAAGACGCGCACACAGACACGCTCGACGAGTTTGTCTGCCGGCTAACTGGAACAGATATTCTATTACCACCGATTCCAGGGCTTCCCTCGACACATTTGAAACCCAATCCAATTTCATATCCACCGTATCCATCTGCGTTCCGTACCTCGAGTTCACCGAACTCTTTTATCCTCCGTGATCGCTTTATTCATTAACGATGCTATTGTTAATTTATTCGTAAACTGCTCTTTATTTTCCATTTCCTTCTTCTCTCTCTCTCTCTTCGATTGTTCATTTTGTTATAATCCAATAATAAAGACGAACGATAAAAATCAACGAGGAAAGATATTAGCGATTCGAATAAATAGTTTCGTATCGCCGGATTCGAGGCTTTTAATATTTGGAATCCAACAATATTTAGCTAGCCAATTAATTAATCAAATCACATCGACCCTCCGTTTCTTTCCTTCCCTTCCAAGAATTGTCAAGATCATCTCTTCGATCCATCTCTCGTGACCAACCGATCGAGACGACGAAAAAAAAAAAAAAGAAAAAAAAAAAAAAAAAAAAAAAAAAAAAA
>NW_006263440.1:256546-264927 GCF_000469605.1 Apis dorsata
CGTCGTTAACCTGACCGAGCGAAAAACAGGGCCTCGAATACCTTTGCCGGGCAATTCATTCGATTGTCAAGAAAGTTTAAAACGACTTGTCACCGGGCCCTTGTTCGTCTTAACTGTTTCCCTGTTTCCCAGAACTTGGAAGTCCTTAGAGACAGTCCTCGACGATATAATAACGACAATTATCGTTATATAAGTTCGAGCTCCCTTCCTCCAACCAACTCCTCTCGTTTAATCCGTCGCCGAGATTCTGGAAACGAATTTTATACGCGAGATGGTTACGCAAAAATTTTCCACCGGAACTTTCTATGGTCGGCGACCATATTTCTCTCTCTCTCTCTCTCTCTCTCTTTCTCCTCCTTTTTCTCTCCTCCGTTCCTTTTTGCGCGAAATTCGTGTACAAATATCCTGGCGGAGGAAAGGAGAAAGGCGGGGTTCGGGCAGCCGCGAGGGACGCAATTTTCACGTTGGAAAGTTTTTTCCGGAATCGGCGCAATTAACGAAACTCGTTCGAGAGTCGCGGGAAAAGCGTGGCTGGCCGCCGATTAAAATTAAAGTTTCCGGCTATTTCCCGAGATTTTCTTCTCATTTCGTCATCGACGTCCTCGTTAATCTTCCCTTGAGAGGGAATTACCACCTACCTCTGGACAGAGGACGATACCAAAGTTTTATTATCACCTATTCGATTCTTCGTCTTACTTTTCGGATTTTTGGATCACCGGAAATTTTTACTCGGTCGTTAAAATTTTAATCGTCCTTACCACCACGATACCAAGTTTCTCGTTATATATTTGTGTATATAGAGTCTGTATCCATTAACGACCAAAGTCTGCTCTTTTTCCGTTTCCACTTCTTTTCCTCTTTTTCTCTTTTCGCGGATTCCTAGAGTAGAACTGGTCGCACAAATTTCTATTAAATTTCTACCATTAAGGGATTAGCTCGGCAGCGCGGTCGTGCATGATAATTTCACATTAGCCGTTTATACGGCACACCAGGCTCGCCTCTGTTTAAATAATTATATCGTCTCGCTCGATAATTAAGATCGCGTAAAACGAAACAAGCAGAAGGAATGGATATTTTTCCTCTCTTCGAGAGAGAAAGACAGAAAGAGAGAAAAGTTCACGGATTTTTCTTTAATCTTTCGAATGTTTGTGCTCGGCGACCGCTTTCACGGAATCTGATCCTCTTATGCGGGGAAAGCTTTCTTTCCCTCCCTCCTCTCCCTTCCTGCCGTAATTAATAATTCAATTTCATTATCCGGCTCGGTCGTGGTATCCGGCAAAGAAAATCTCGCGACACACTCGATAAATAAATCATTTCGATAAATCGTTCAAGGATTGATAGCGTTGCCACGACATTCGCTTTCGATGTAACGCGTCAACGAGACATGTTCGATCGTAACAATTCCGATTATTTGTACAGGATATAACGAGTTTCTCTTTCGTGTGAAACTGAAGATCGAATAAGAAACATTCTTTCTTTCCTTTTTCCTTTTCTTCGTTTCTTCCATCCGAGTAGAAGGGAAATTATTAATTGTTAATTAAGAAAAAGCAGAGGGAAACGCGCGTAAAAGGAAGAATTAATTACGCGCGTCGAAATACATGTCGGATGGAAATACACGTCTACGGTTCTATCAATATTGCACACGCGAATTCGCTTTATCGTCGTAAATCGCGAGGATTATTCACGAGGTATGCGTTCAAACGCGAGGGGGGGGGAGGGCAAAACAACCGCAATTACACGCCCTGAATCATCCATGATCAATGTCGTTATCCGCGGTTTAATCGAGATCCGATCAAGGAACACGTCTAATCGTTTCTCTCCTCCGTAATTATCCTTCCACGTTACTTTCTTTCGAAAATTATACAATAAATATCGGAAGAAAAGAAAAAAATTGACGAATAAGAAGCTTGTCATAGAACGATTCTACCCTTTGCCGAATTTACGACGACGATGCGCGCGGACAGGAGCAGATTGCCGAGGGCGAAGGGAGATAATCGAAACCCCGAAATCGGCATTGGCAGAGCATGAATTCTTGGGTATAGGTCAGCCTGACATTATCCACGGCAATCAGTGGCGCTGCGCAGGCATCACAATTTCGCAAGCGTTTACGAGCGGCACGAGCCACTGTAAAATTGATTTCGCAAATGGTCGTGTCTCTCCACGTACGGTAATGCAGCTGTTAAAGGTCAGAGAGCTAGAATTTCAGCGGCGCATCGTTTAACTCGGGGAAGAAAGAGACGAAGAAGTTGCCAGCCTGTCTAATTGCGCTAATGGCGCTGGGAAAAGGGGAGGGTGTGTAATTGTCAGGAATTAGTGGAAATAAATAGATTGTTCCAGAGTAATGGAATTCTCTCGCGGATTTAATCGCGAATTGTTGTTTTCTTTCAGTCCATTACTTGAACTCCGCTACTTGGAAATTTCATAATTCCCTTTGTTGCTTCTCGTATCTGGCTGCCTTCAATTATTCCCGCTCGTCGTTATCGTATCTCCTCGAAACTAGATCCGGAAAGGAATCCGTTAAGACCCAATTAAATACTATTAACTATCCTGTAACTATAATTTATTCGTTATTTGCGTTGGTCCTCTTCTTGATCGAGCGCAAACCGCGACCGCGTTAATAATTGGCCGCGTTGGTACGAACGAACGAAACAATTACAGGATTCGAGCCACTCGATTTCCAAGCCGACGAACGCGAACCACCGTTCGAATATCATCCCGGCGATCATTGGCTTCGAATTGAAAGCGAAATTGAATCGCGACGCGAGGGAAAAGAAAGGAAGAAATTTCGACGAATTTGAAAACGAAAGTGATCTCTCCTCACGAGAATTTCGACTGCTAGTCGGAAAAAGTTTCCATTTCGAAATTACGAGATTGATCCGCGGATCGGTATCGATCGACGAAACAGGTCGGACAGTGATTTTCCAAACGTTGAACGAGAATCCCTCCTCGTTAATGGACGCTTTCAATGTGCGCGTAAACATTTACAGGAAATGCATCCTGATTCCCTGGCCGTCGTTAAACACACCGGTCATAAATCATAACGTGCTCTGTATTTACACTCACGGTACTGATGCACAAGGACCGATGCGCCCTGCTTTTCATTAAATAATTGGCCGCGTGGAAAACCAAGCCAAGGGGTCGGCGACCGCGTTTTCACTGCGTGGAAATCGTCGCCCCGTTGTTAATGGATTCGTTTCGTTCGTCTTGTCTTACCTGCTGCAGAAAAAAAAAAACAAAATAATAACAAAAATAAAAATTAAACGTAACGTAAATTTGGAAACGATTTTATTCATCTTATCGCGATCGATCACGAATTTTCGCACGAGGCAAGAGATTCGGGTGAAAGTGTTTCCACGCGTTTCCAGCTGCGCTGGAAAACCGATCCAGCGTGTCAGCGTAAACGAGTTTGTGATGTTAGATCGTGTCCGGATGGGTACACGATCGCGAACTTGCACAGCCACGGATAAGACCTGGCAGGTGGCCAGCCTTCGAGGAGATATTGCACATGTTTCTTCGCCCGCATTTGCATACCAAAGCCCCGTAAAGTGTGAAACTATTGCCGGGCGAAGCCGATCCGTAGATCGCAGATTAAACGGCTGTTCGCGGCCCGCAAACCCCCTTTCGCGCCCTATTCCACCACCTTCCTTACCAATCTCGATCTTCCCTCCCTATCCGGATAAGAGAAAACGTTGCTGGAATTACGATACCCATCCAACGTGTTTTTCCTCGAAATACCTCTACCCGTAAATATTTATGCGATTCTTCGTAGGCCACCACGAGAAATCATAAATATTTTCCCGCTGGTTTATTGTATTATCCGCTTTCGCGCTTCCGCGCTTCAGCCGACCTAGCGAGTACAACGGGATAAAGGGTAAACAAGGCAAGACAAATGAATAAATTCTACCCTTATTTCTTTCTTCTCCAGACGATTCGTCATCGTATTATCTCTTAAAGAGATTAATGAACTCGCTAATAATAAGATAATAAAAATCGCCGAGATAATTACGTCATATCCAATATTCCAATAATTTTTTGAAACCTCGATTCTATTTTCACAGAAATCGACATATTGGATCATTATTGCCAAGACAAGAATCGATCGAATTTAACCAACTCTCGCCTAAGTTCGCCATTGAGCGGCACGTTTCACGATCCATTTCGTCGGATTAATTCGTCACGGTGACCCGGAGATCCAAGCCGCGTCGCGATTAACCACAATTAACCCTTATGCGAATCGCCTTAAGGGGTCACGCGCTATGCATCGTCGAAGGAAAATTGCCGCCGTGGCAATTTCGAAGGGAAATTTCGGGGAAATAACACACGTGGACACGTTTTCCAAGTTCGTATTAACACGTGTACGCATCCGCAAGTTGTCGAGGTCGATGCCTGGAGATGGAGGAGGAATTATATCGAGCCACCGCTGCGGGGAGGATCTTCGCGGTTGGGCACCGTTGCTGAGTTATTAGCCGTTTCCCTTCAGAATTACCAGTAAATTAGCATACCATTAACGCTGGCTGCACGCACTTGGGATATTCGATAATCCTCTAATCCCCCGAGTTTATCTTCGCGTGATCCTATTATCGTCGAGTGAAACGAGGCCTATATACGTACGTACGTATATACGTGTTGCTCCTCCTCGAGAAGAACGCCGAGTGGAAGAACCTTTAGAACGAGTTAACGTCGTTCGCCGCGATTCATCACTGCGCGACTCGTAGAATTGGAAAAATAAGGAGGGAAACTATAATATATATTGATCGTTGCGTGAATTCGTATCGATCTTATCGGTTTGTGCGACGCGTTTGTACGAAGGGCAGAGCAGCGAGTTAACAGCCTTTTGTGGAGGTCGAGGGTGGGGGTTGCTATTTGACGACCTTATTGACTCGCGTAGCCTGGCTCGGAATGCACCTAAAATGGCACGCCCTTCGGCTTCGAGAACCGCAGAATTGGGGGTTTCCCAATTTGACGTCCTGAGAGATCATAAAGTTTAATCGAGAACGTAATCGCACGGATGAAATAGAAATACGATTGATTTGATCGAGAGCGAGGATCGTGTAAAATTTTTTCGAAGTATCCACATTTTTAATATAGCGCGGAATAATATGAAGTGGAATGTAGGTTTTTTGAGGCGCACGAATGAGGAGAATATAGATGGGTTGGAAAGATACTGGCATATGCCGCGGACCATAATCTTCTCCCCTCATCTATTCCAAGATTATGAGGGTTTTAATGTTTCTCTTTAATGGAAGTGAGTTTTTTTCTCCCTCTCTCTTTTTCTTTTTTAATACATCCTTTGCGCGACACAGATAACATCGAAGGTAAACTCTAAACGAGCGTTTCGTACGAGAATCATCTTCGCGTAATTATAATTAAAAGAAACTTTGAAATGTTACAAGAATTCGTTAAGATGCATCCATTTTCCGTACAATTAATTTCACACGCTATACGATAATCGAAAATATATATATAAAAAAAAAAAAAGAAAAGGAAAGAAAAATAAGCAATTCCATTTTATTTAAAATGGCCAGCAACTATTTGCGCGAAATAGCCGCATTTCGACGAGTTTACGATTATTGTTTCGGCTCGATGACGCTCCACGAGGCACGTAAAGACTATCACAGCGCCGAGGAACACAGGCAAGGCTTCCTGATTCTCTTCGAGAAAACCTATTAACGCGTTCCACTTTACACCGATGCCATTATCGATTCCCCACGACCGGTATGGGAAAGGGAGAAACGACATCGAAACATCACACGTGACAACCAATTTCCATAAAATATTATTCAAATGTCAACGCCCTTAAACGCCTTCGTCCGACCAACGTCCACCAATCCGTCACAAACACACAATTTCTCCCCCTTGCAATTTTTCTCCCTTCTCTTGAAAATCTTCTCTTAATTTTTCCAGAAATTCAATCAGATTGACCAGAAAGAAAAGATCACAAACTCGAAGATACTTCACCTCACGAGGCAGCTCTGTATTAATCCGCGCGTAATTCCTCGTCGTCGAGAAACGCGGTTGATTCGCCGACACGTTTCGGGGGTGGGAAGAAAATGGATGTTCACCTCGTGATCGCGAGAGCGACGCTCAAGATGCGCGCTGGATGCGTAACTCGCGATGTTAAGCGGAAGCGCTAATTTCGGCAACGAGAGAGGAGCCTCGTCGTGGATGTGCTCAAAGTTTCAAGGTCTCCGCGAGGAGATGTTAAGGGGTCGATGTAAACCCCTCGTTTAAGACAATAATTCGCCTGTTCTCTCCCTCGATCGATTCTCGAAACGAAATTAATTAATCAATGATATCGTACGTATATCTCGAGGGTGTCCTAATCTTATTCCATCAGTTTTATATTCCATAAATGGAATACTGCTCGATGAAAATCCTAATATCTGTCGATCGAAAAGTTTCCACGCCCGGAACGGAAGTTGGTCCAGTGATTTCATAATTCTATCTGAAAAGGTTGCACAGCCATGTGCAAACATTCAACCTGCCACTCTCTTCTCTCCCGCCTGTACACCTCTCTTAATTCACGAGAGATGAAGCTCGATGATGATCATCGAAGATCACATCCGTTGCTACTTCTCTGGATCGCCGTTAATTAGGATTCAGTCCTCAAGATTCGACGGCTCGACAGGCTTCGACGAATTTATCCCACTTCCGCCGTTCCAGTTTTCGACCGAAGAAAAGTTGCCTCCATTTGCTGGTTCCTCGTCCTCGAATCTCAACCCCCGAGTCTCGGCCTTCGTCTTCTACCTCGAGGTTCGCTCTTTCTCTCGGGGGAGGGGAGGGAATACTTCTTCCCTGAGAACGGATCTGTGGGTACCATCTGGTAAGCGGAGGAGTGTCGGGACGTGTCTATTCGAGACGCACGTACCGGAAGGATTCACCGCATCTGGCTCCTTATCTCGCGAATAATCCTCGTGATTTAAGATCCTCCTCTTAACGATAACGATTAACTCGCGACGATAGTATATGTACATACCCGTACCGAATTAGCGAACTTTCCGCTTTTATGAACTATCTAAGGGAATTCTCCCTTCCTGGCAAACTTCCCTCCCCTTGATTGACGCGATAAAAGAACGAAGAGGGATGTAAGTAGTTCGTTGATGGAACAGGATGGAAAAGTTTTGAGCGAGTAATCGACTTTTGCGAGTCGATTCACTTTTGCTCGGATGGAATCGTTACAATATTTATTAACCATTTTCAATTATAGTTTTCTTCGAATCTCTGTCCCGATGAAGAAAATTTTCTCTGCCTCTTTTAAGCCGCCATTCTTGTCAAGGGATTGAAACAAAATTCGAAACACATGGAGTTATCAAGAAGAAGAAGAAGAAGAAGAAGAAGGCGCGTGCAAGGAGAAAGAGACGGGCAAGAAATCAGCGTAATGCCGGCGAAGCTGGAATCCGGTTTATTTGGCGGGTCCGTTTTGTTATTTCGAGGAAAACGCAGGGGATTGCCGAGTGTGCACGGCACACAGATTCCACGGTATGCAAATCGGAAAAACACCGAGAGCAGAAAATAAACTTTCCTGCTTTGAGACCAAACAAACATGGACGTAGTTTCGGATCCATTCTGGGAAACTTCCGTATTCCTGGATTCAATATCTGGCATCTAGATAACAGACGTTCCATCGAACGGATTTAAACACCGGCGGAATAATCTTACTTAGTCGACGATTATAGAATATAATTTTTCTACGAATTAGATGTCTATCTCTCTCCACTCGCGATGGGAATACATTAATGAATTATCGTATTGAAGATACATACATTTTTTAATCATTTTCGTTGCTGGAATGGAACCGTCTAAAATCGCAATTTATTTCCAAAAATTCATTCCATTGCCATTATCCAAGCAACCGACACTTAACTTTTCCAATTTAAACAGTCGACCACGAAATCAAACTCGTTATTTCTCTGATCGCGTTCTAAATAATCATCGAATTAAAACGAGCGATTCCAACCTCTAATAAATTCCATTAAATCCTCCATTAAGATCCCGCCACTCAGATATCCATGGAACAACACGCGACCTTTCTTCTTGGCTGAAACCAACCAACCAAACCTTCGTTAGATACGATTCAACGTCTCTAAGTGTGGTGCATCCGTCTTCCATTAGAAACGAGCCAGATACACCTCTTTGTTTCCTCTTTGCGCCCCGTGACAACAGTTTTAAACCGACTCCAACGAGTTGTCTTCGGTTCAGAACGATCTTATCATCCTCCTGATAACCCCACCACAGACTCGCAAATCTCAGTCAACGTTTAACGCTTTTTCATTGTCGTCGGAATCAGCCAACCTGGAAATTCAGCGAATTCAAGTGGACGATTGCGTTTACGACGATTTACGACGGTTCGCGGACCCTCTCTCTCTCTCTCTCTCTCTCTC
>NW_006263440.1:265158-269880 GCF_000469605.1 Apis dorsata
AATTTGGTTCCTCGTTCTTTATAAAAGGCATTAGGGCACCGCTTAGGTGCAACCCATAAAAGATAATATATATATTCCCCGTGAAACAGAGAATTCTCCACTTCTGCGTTATCATATTACGTACCTACGTTTCCGAAGAAATGCCGATGAAGATTGCTGGGAGAAAGTTTGAATCGAAATTGTATCAGGAAATTTGTATTATATAATAAATTTTGGAATGCAATATTTATTAATATACGTATCACGTGATATACGTGAGTATTTTCGAGTGAAAGTATTATAAATAAATTTTGTGATTACAAGTAAACTTTCATCGGTTAAAAATTTATTCACGCGAAACGAACTTCCAAATATTCTCGCGTGCGCGTTAACTGATATCGTTCCCAACGAATTGGGAATTTCATCAACAGGTATCGTAAATGTTGCGATTTTTCGTATTTAAAAATTACGGTCCTTTCATTTGGAAAATTAAATTTCTCGCTTGATGTACAATTGTTTAAAAAATCAAGGAAAAATAAAATTCAAATCTTTTTAATCGCAATTAATATTTCCTGCGTGTTGTATATTGAAAATTGTTTCTTGCTGGTTCACGATTATCCTCTTTAAAAACGCGTTATGATATTTAATTATCGAGGCAAAATTTCGTTTTCTCTCTTTTTATTTAATCGTTTATATTATCCTGCACGAGATTTACTTTTTTTTACTTACATTTAAAAAACAATACAATTTAAAAGTTCATCGTTCCTCGTGTATCTTTCAAAAAACAAAATTCTCTCCATCAAGAGTCCCGAAATTGTTATCAAATACATCTTCTACTTCCAATATTTGATTACAATCTTTCCAACCAATCAAAAGAAACTAACATCAGCTTAACGTTCCTTTTTAACCCGCTTCCAATCACATTTCCCGTGGATACCGCCACCAACAACAATATCAACTTCATCGCAAGCACGCAATCAACGCGACTAATTACTCAAGCGGGAGACCTCGATCGCAACGTTTTAAACGATCGTTTCTTCCGAACGATCGCGCCGCCACCTATGGCTTCGATCGCAATTATAATCCGCGAGAATTACAATTCCCCTCGATTATCGTCGAGCATAACGCCGCGGAGAATTTCCCCTAACATTATCCACTCTCCTAGTTGCTAGCAATTAAACCGCGATAGTACGGAAAACGTTGCGTTAAACAGAAATTACGTCGATTAATTTAATAGCGAACCTGCATCGTTCCGGCGAGTCTGTCTGCGCTCTGTCGGTATTGTCAACCTCGCTAATTACCTAGATTCCGAAACTGTGGTGTCACGTGCTCGCAGGGGCTCGAGGACGACGGTCCAAATCGGTATTATGGCATACGCTTCTAATAAAGTAGAAGTATGGAAGTATTCATTATCTAATAAAGTGGAATTTAATGTTTCAGAGTTATTTAAACAATTTTTTAAAGAAAACTTTTCCGTATAATGGAATATTTGAAATATACCTTGAATATACCTTTGAGTTAATTTTTGTAATTTTCGTAATTTTGTATATAATAATATATTCGAATAGATGATGAGGATACCGTTGAGAGAGTTGAGAGATCGCAGTATTTCAGCAGTAGTAACATCACGAAGCATGTCTAAAATCATCATTGCTGATAATGTTCAAGCACGCGTCAGCTTGGCTGTACGTATCGTACGATTACGCAAGTTGGATCGTCTAACGCAGGCTATCGTTGCGTAACACGCGTTCCACGTTAACGCACTGTGACAGTTCACTCGGACGGGCAACGCGCGCGCTTTTAACCCTCGGTTCCATGCAGCATTTCAAGGGAGAGAGCGTGATAACTCGGTTCCAGAGGGATGAGAGTAAAACCCGACTTTTCATCGCTCCTCCCTTTCTACCTTCTTTTATCTTTTCCTTTCGCGGCCTGCGTTATACACGTGGTGATATCGGCGTATCGATGAATCGGGAGGGGGAGGAGGGTAAGATCGCGCGGCTTTTTCACCGAGGATTTTCCAAGAGGCTTCATTTCGTTCGAGCGAGATGCAGCTTCTATTGACTTTAATTAATACACCGTATCCGTGCACGCTATCTCGTACAGCGCCTCGTTACGTTCAGTTGTTCGTGAAGAAAGAGGTACCCGGCCATCATTTCTTTCTTTCTCTCTTTTTTTTCCCCCGATGATGAATTATAAATTTCAAGGTTTAATTAAAAATACGAGTTCGAGTTCCGTTTTATTATTAATTTTCGAGATCTTGGAGCGCAAGAATCGTGCTCGTCGAATTACGAAACAAACCAACTATTAATTCCATTAGTAGTGAACGACAATAGTTATTCAGTTGATTGGCTCCGTTAGCAATTAATCGTTGGTCAGGTTGACGCCGAAGACGAATTGACCCTCTCTACTTGCGAACGATCGGTGGATGAGATTAATCAACGATTTACATACATGCAAATACAATGGAAGAGGAAGAGTCGAGCTATTTTTAAAATATCCACGGAGTTTCTCCTTCGTCTCTTCCAATTAATCCCACGTGCACAACATCCTGGATCGAAAGTGAAAATTCTAAAATCGAGAAGAGACGAGTTTTTGCTCGTCGAAAAGCAAGAGTTCCAGATTCTCTCTAATATATTTATCTTCCCATCTCCTTAATTAATGATTTCAAAGGAGATGAAACGAGGAGAAAGCGCCCTATTGTCCGTTAAAAAGTAATAATACCTATACGAGACCGTGGAACAATGAGAACCAATTAGGTTAGGTCAAGTTTGAAACGAGTAATTTCCATCGATATCCTTGTTAACGAGAACTATAACTATATATTCGTTAAAGAAAAATCGTGGAAACAACAACAAGTTGGGACGATCTTTTTGTTTCGAACGCTCGAAATCGTTTTAAGACGGAAAGGGTGCAAAGATATCGAATTCAGATTAGGAAGAGTCAGTGGGTGTAAGTAACTCTCGGAATAGACAATGAACGATATTCACCGCGGTTACGCCCCACATAAAATCTGTTTACACAGCTGGAAAACACACCCCCGTGGTCGACAGAGGTGGCTTGAGCTGGCTGCAGGAGCCATCACCTCTGGAATTTTATTAGTTGGAAGAGGGCGCGGAATTTGCATCGGATCCTCTTCCCCTTTCTGTTGTTCCAGGATACATTCAACCTCGTCTCGCGCCCCGTCTTCCCCACCGATAAATTCGAGCCAATTTATCAAGTGCGCGAGTAGCACGACCTCCGCCAAAATTTCCCGATTTACGGCTAATTGTTGGCGGTTTTATTTATTGGGCCATTCGCGAAGGAAATTACCAGCTGAATATCAAACTACGTCGTTGATTAACTTTCACGACGAGAACCCTTAAAAAAAAATTGATAGCGCGCCTCGCTAATTCCTCGTGGAACGCGTGTGTCGTCGACAGCGTGAAATTGATTTCGAAAGGAATCGAGGAATACCTTTATACCATCCTGGTGATCCGCCATTAGTGATTCCACCAATTTCGATACTACTAAAAAAATGGAAAAATAGAATGAACGACGAAAGATTATATTACTCAAAATTTCGTGTCGAAATTAAATCCTAGAGAAGAAGAAGAAGAAGAAGAAAAAGAGGAAGAAGAAAAAAAATACCACGCGTAACTCTCTTTCTCTCTCTCTCTCTCCCCCCGTGCAAAATTTAACTTATATATCTCGAGACGTGAGAAAGAAGAGAGGAGCAATAAGAGGAATATTCGGTTTGAATTAACAGCACGATGGCGCGTAAGAAAAGAAACGATAAAAAAAAAAAAGAAAAGAAAAAGAAAAGGACGTACGTAGGTCGAGAGTGAAAGAGTTGGACGAGGAACAACCAGCCGCAGATTCTGAGAAGCTTTACACCGACGGCGGTGTATTTTATTAGCCGAAGAAGATGAAATTTGCATGAGATCCCTGAACTTTTGCTGAACTCCCCTCCCCCGTCGCCCCTCGCATGATTCCATCTTTGTGGACTCGCCATAACACCGCCAACTTACTTGCCGCTAACTTACGGGCCGAACTTTCGGCCAGCTTTACAGATTTATCGCGCACGCACGTGTAATAAGTGTCGGATAAAGGGAGAAGCACGAGCTGTTGGATTTAACGGATACAGGTTAGGATCGTACATACAGGTATATCACAATCCGGATGATATCAAGTCGACGATTTTAACGATGGATGGTATGTAATTAAATCGTGAAAATAACGATTATAATTTGATATCGATATCGAGATTGTTTGTCGACGCGGAAAAGAAAAATTTGTCTTCCATTCCGATGGGAGAGAAGAATCGTCTTGCTTTAATCCGTCACTTCTATCGTTAATCGATAAATGATGTAATAATAGAACGTAATTAACGCGTTACAGGGAATGATAAAGATGGGTTATAATAATAATTGGTACAGTTTACACGGTAAATATTAGATGGAGCAATTTCCTTAATTAAATGGAAATAGATGTATCGTTACGTTATAGAGGTAAAGATTGATAAGAGTTTATTAACTGCCTCTTTCTTATTCAATGTGGTCCGTATTATTACGTGTAATAACACGCACTGTTGATACAATTTAGCTATAAAAATTCATTGAACGAGTTTTTAAAAGACGAGATAAACGTTGAATAAAAGTAACGATAATTTATCGGGTCGGAAAACCAATTATGCTAATATAGTAGTAAAATCTTTGAATGGATTAAAATGAAAGTGATTGTATCTTGATTTTTTCTTTTTTTTTT
>NW_006263440.1:270037-286342 GCF_000469605.1 Apis dorsata
CCTCTCGATGGTTTATCTCCAGTGACGTTTGGATAACAATTTTATCCTTTCTCTCTATTTCTCTTGGCAAAAAAATCTCTTAATTTATTCGGCGATAAAAACGATGCTTTTCGTCGCATCATATTTCAGAATATTAAAAGAGTTTCGTATAGGAATTCAAAGATAGATGATAAAAAGAATCGTGTATCGTATATATTTCGAAAGTTATTTCCGTTCAGAAAACTGGAACGACGACGAAATAAAAGATCCATTCAGTACTTATGCAACGAAAGAACGTTTCAATAGTTTTTGGATCGTAAATTTTTCCATACTGTTAAAAGAAAAAAAAAAAAAAAAAAGTGAATAGAACGCATAAGAAAACAACGATTTCGAAATGAAAAATCTGTTTTATTATCCGAGAGAACGCAAAGTTTTTTGCGAGATTCTCTTCGTATTAGTAGACGATTGTCCCATCATAATTTCGTATCCTCATTGTACGTATTCACAGAATTTCTTGCCCGGCACGATGGAACTCGTGGCTCGTGCGCAATTTATACGCGAATCACGAAATAAATTACGCTATCGCCCTCTCGTTATTCCATTTAAAATATGAATTTAAAATATGAATTCCGTTTAAAGGATGAATTAATTTATTTTATAACCGAGCAAATATCAATTACCAACGAATCCCTCGTGTTGTCCACGTTGTACATTACATATTAATCCGTGTGTTTCTTCTTCTTCTTTTTTTTTTTTTTCGAATAATCTCATCTTATTTAAAAGAATATTCGAATGAAAAATATGGAGAATAGCGATTAAACATTTTTTCACGATCACATAAGGTGAACACATTTTTTTTTTTTTTTTTTCAAAAAATTCGAAGCAAAGGGAATGAAATAAAATTGAATCGAATGTTCGAGGCTAAGACTATCGGATTCGATCCCTCCCCCCTTTTTCGCATTTGGAATGATGATTGGGGCAGCGTGGACGTTCACGAGGCAATATCTAACCCCCGAAATTTCATTGAGGCCCGATAAATTTATCGCGTACGTACACACGCGGCCGGATAATTCGGGATGCATGGCCGGGCAGATTAACGAAATCCTGTTCGAAGGGGTGAGCGTTGGCGCGTGATTCTTTTGCATTTTCCGTCGAGTGGTTTAAGTGCCCCCAAGGGCTGCTTCAATCCGAATGGCTGTGTGTACGGAACAACACTCGACGAAACCACGGGGGATTTCCGCTCTAGGACTCTGTTTAAACTTTCACCCCACGTCAACACTCGATTTCGAGCCAAAAACCTCGCCTTCCCGTTCAAATTCACCCGAAGAAAGACGGTGGAAACCTATCAGGTTGACGGATCGTTAATAGGAAAAATTCATGGGATAAGATAAAAATCTCGCGCGAAACTCGAAAGAAAAAACCAAAAAATGAATCGAACTTGATAAAAATATCTTTTCAAATTAATAATAACCGTTGAAAGTGAATTAATTAATTAAATCTCTTTCAAATCTTGTCTATCGCTTATCTGGACAGAGAAGAGAATATTCCTCTCAAAGATAGTTCCAACGAATGGGGGGAGGAAAAATATTCACGAAGAGAAACTTTTATACAACGACAACCTCGCTCCTGTCACGGGAAGATGTTTTCGGCGGGGACAATTCCTTCCAGGGGAGAAGACGTGGAAAAAATTTTTAAGACCTCCTGGTTTCATTTTTTAAGAAACGAGGATGACCTCGAAACACCGCCGCTTTTCCATCGAGGAGGGGTGGAAAAAGGAAAGAAAAGAAGAAGACGAAGAAAAAGAAGAAGAAGAAGAAAAAAGATATATCCGCAACGTGAAAAGTCTTTTTTTTTTATACATTTTTCTTCGTCATTTGTCCGCATTGTTCAAAAAGCAAAAGGGAGAGAAACGTCTCAAGGAGGAACGTCTCCGATCCATCTCGAGTTTCCATTATACACCGTCGGATCGAATTCTTAAAGAGACATATCCGATCGTTTACAGCCTCTTGTCTCGGGCATAAACGTCGGAGGAAGGCGGTAAAACACTTCGTAACTTTCCACCACCTTCAAACTATCCCCTCGATTTTACGAACAACGTCGATTGACCCTCGATCCCCGATGAATCGTCGAGATATACGCCTAGGCCCGCGTACTCGCTCCACGACTTTGGCACACATAATCGCGTATCTAAAGTAATTCCGTCCTTTTTTTACGAGGCGAGACGAATGACTGCTTTGAATCGAGCCTCCACGATCGATTTTAGTCATCTCGTAAAAAAAAGAAAAAAGGAAGGTAATTTCGATTCTCGTATTAGCTAATAATAAAAAAAACTTGGAAACTATCTACTTAAACCAACGAAAACATGAACTGTAAGAAAAGTGCGGGGAAAGGGAACGAGAATCTACGTTGACTAATTTTCACAAGAAATTCGAGGAAACGGACAATTCTCGCTTCAGGATATCGAAAGCAACGACGGACGAACCGCGGAAAAGAAGTTGGAGGTGAAACAAATTAAAGGAAAGAAGGGAAGAGAGCGACAAATATAGATAATTCGAAATTCCCTCGTATCCCGTGGGATTTCGAAGCGGGCCTTTATTTACCGTGGCGACTTACCCGTCAATATTTTAGAACAAGCTACGTGATCCGAAACTAGTTACCCCCTAGTTGTGTTGCGAGACGGGATGCTCGGAAGTGAAGAGGGGAATGTGAGAATTTGTTCACCGGATGGCGACGGGGTCAGTTTCGCCCTTAGCTCTTTGCATCGTGCTGCGTGCCACGCGTGTCATATAAATAAAGTCGCTTTACATTTTTATGGCGGCGAGGATATATTATATCGCGTTTATTCGAGAGCGGCCACCGACTTCTGACGGAGAGAGGGAGGGGGGAGAAGAGGGATAAATATTTGAGAGGACCACTCCGCCGATTCGTTTCCAAGGGGATGAAATATGGAAAGAGGAATGTCATGGTCGGTAACGATGATGGCCGAGCAATTTGGAAATATGATTTCTTTTCCCTTGGTTAAGAAACAAGAGAATCGTTCGAAGAATGGTTTTTTTACGAGTCGGAGCGCGCTCGAGATTTTTCTCTGGATTATGGAATAATTCTTGGGAATAAAGTATCGAGTCTCGAACGAACATACGTCACGTTTTTATATTACGTCTCAATAGAGAGGGCTGGTTTGATTGGTCGAGCAACGTCGGTGTCACGAGTCGGTGCGTGACACGTCGCCATTATAAATAACGTCGTTCGAAGTTGACAATCTCGTTTAATGGAGGGCCGTTTTCCACGGAATCGTAAGTTTCGCGATGATGGTGTGGAATAGAGGGTGAGAGAGAGAAAGAGAGGGAAAAGGGAATGTAATACTTTCGAGAGAAGGATGGAAATGGTTCATTCGTGTTTCATACGGCCGTGATAGGAAGGTATCAGCGGCGACAGCTGTTTCAGCCACGGGGCTCGTTCCTATGTAAATCGGGTTCGTTCGCGTTTTACGCCGTCTCCCGTTGCGAACCGGCTGATAAGAAAGCCGGGTAATCCGTATCTGCCGTTACTTCGTTTTAATTAGATTCATGACTTGTCTTCACGGCGGGACGCGTTAACGTTAAAACCTTGCTAATTGACTGCCGCGTGGTTATCTCCGATTAATCCGAGGCGTGAACTTTGAAATTTGAATTATTCGCAAAGATTGTCATTGGTTAATATATTTGGATTCAAATTTCCATTAATTCCATTACTTCCTATTGTCATACCTTCGATCGATTATTTGCGGGCGAAACGAGAATAAAAAATAATTCTCCTTGTGAAAATGTCCGCCCATAAAGATTTCTAATTATCCTCGCTACATTGAACAAAGCGAGTCCTCCATAATTCTTCACGACCCTCGAAAACGGAACGACGACGTTAATAAATAACTTCGGTTTACGTAAAACCAGTGATCGAGAGGATCGAGAGGAGTTTGGAAAAGATCGATATTGCGAAACAAAGATTCGAAATGGAAGGAAGGAAGGAAGGAAGGAAGGAAGAAGAAGGTACACGCGTGCACGCGCGCGTTTTACATCAGTGAAATAACGTGGATAAACTCCGTGGAAAGCGCGGAAGTATTATTTACAGATAAAACCCGGGCGCAGAAATGGGGCGCTGGGCGCGCATCCACGGTTTCTTTATGCCGGCACAATGACTCCGGCGTCCTTTTCATGGGGGAGCCATTACTATCGTCGACGGCGAACCAACCTCTCACGACTTCCCCGGAAGAATCTTGTAAACGATCCGGAACGGGTCCATGCTTTTCTATATATATATATTTATAAGGGGGAAAGTAGAATGAACGGAATAATCTCGTCATCTGGAATATACCTCTGTATGATAATTATTAATAAATATCTCGAGCGGCGCACACGATGGTTTATACTTTGACTATCGCGTCGTTTCACGTGGCTCGTTTCGCGTCGAGTATGAATTCGCGAGAGAGATAAATACGGGAAAGGAACATCTGATAAGTGAATTTTACTTAATTAATCGATTTTCCCCGAGGACGATTAAAAGGACGCCCGGAAACGATGCAATCTCGCGAAACTGGGAATTCAAAATTTGGTCTCGAGTAATCGAGAGAATGGGGGAGAAGGAGAAGAAGGAACAGAGGCAAAATGGTGAAATTGGCGAACACGTTTCCGAACATTTTGAATGCTCGAATGTAATTTCTGACACGCGGAGAATGGAGAAAATTTCAAACGTGCAAATTTCTTCTCTTTGTTATTAAATTTTACATTCGCCAATTTAAATTATCCTTTAATGGATCGCGTGGAAATTTTATAAGATCGTTAAATAATCGAATTTTCGATATTTTTATGAAAAACGATTGTCTCAGACGCGGCATCAAACGTATCGTGATAGACTGGCGGATGGATCGTAAAGATAGAATTTTATACTTGGTAAATCTGGGCAGGGGGGGTGGTTGCCTCGAAATAACCATTCGAGCGAAATAGACTGAGACTTACGGCCCATGAAAATTACATACAGAGGGCGAGGATCGATTTCGATCTTTTCTTTGTCGTTTCATAAAACTCTTATCCCGTGAATCAAAATCTCATTATTTCCTAATATCCCAGACATTCGATATTCCAACATCGTTCTTCCTATTCAACGATCAAATAAAATCATATTTTCCAATTTCCATGGTTCGAAGTCGAATCGTTATTATTTAAAAGAGAAGACGCTCGTGGAAAAAAAAAAGAGAAGAAATAAAAGAAAGAAAGAGAGGTGGAGAGAAAAAAATCACGAGAATATATCAAAGGTGGTCACATTATGTGGTCCACCCTCTGGTACATCGCTATACTTCCGACTGCTTTGCATAATCTATTCAATTTCCGGCTGCCACTGCTGTTAAATTGACTCGGTCCACTCGATCCCGCCAACCGTACTTCGTTAAAATACTAATTTTTTTTGCACTTCTGTATTCCCTCTTTTCATCGAGCGGCCGGGGAAATTCTTGAATTATTGATTCCCCGCTACTAAGTGAGGGGATGCTTCAAAGAGCTGCAACCAGCCAGTGTAACCACTACGCCGCTACCTTCACTTCCGGCAAAGATAAAAATTCTCGGAACTCCAGCTTCGTGTAAGCAATCCCGGATTACGCGAGCTTCGAGCCGCAATTCCAGCTATCCTGGAATCTCGTTATATATCCCTACCTGCATACAGAACCGAAGTCTTGTCTTTTCAAAAAAAAAAAAAAATTTACTTTCTTCGTAATCCTCCACGAACTCGAGTACAGAAAATATTTCATCGTGACAAATTCTCTCTCTTTCTCTCTCTCTCTCTATCTCTCTGGAAAAAAAATTGGCGAAATTCGAAGAGCGAGATCGGACTCTTTTGTCGTCCCCACCGGTGAGTAGTAAGTCGCTCGAATTTTCACACCTGTAAAAACATGGCCGACACGGTAAATGGAAATCTTGGGCGTAATCGGCTCGTGCCGTGTGCCGTGACATTTGCATCGGGCCTGGCGCGCGAGTTAACGCCGGAAGAAGCAGATTCTCACGCGTTAACACGGTTTAAATCCGTTGAATCGTGCGTGGTAAAGCGGACACTTGTCAAAGTGGAGAGAGAGAGAGAGAGAGAGAGAGGCTTGGCGGCGTACAAGCCGAGCTAAATTAATTTTCTCTCTCGCCCCGACTCATTTCACATTCAAACGGAGAGAAGAGGCCCACCGCCCTGCCCTGGCCAAAGCTGCCAGCACCGCGCGACGCGTCGTCCTGTTCGCGCCGTTTAAAGTGAACTCCCCTCCCTCCCCCCTCCCCCGCGACAAATTGCCTCGGATTTGACAAAACAAAGCTTTTCAAGTACGCAAAGTACTCGTTTCGTTCTCGAGCTTCTCTTTTTTTTTCCATTTCGAGCGATGGATGATCGAAAAAAAAAAAAAAGATTTAATCGCCATTTATTTAAATTTTCGAGGCTGATTAAATAATTGCTGCTGAACGAAAATATTATTTAAAGTTCGAAATCTCTAGGAAATTAATAACGTTTCGTATTTCGTATCGATCGATTCGATCTTCTTATGATCTCTAGACGAGAGGAATTTATTCGAGAAATTCGTTTGAATTTTTTTTTTTTTTTTAAACGGTAACTTTAAAAAAAAAAGTTGTTAAGTTAAAAACGGCGTATCGCAGCCTCGCAGTGCAGTGACCGCGTTCAAGACCGCGTTCGCGTTACGTTACGTATGTATGTATGGGTAGGTGCGCACTTATCGCCGCTCTTAACCATTGCGAAACATGTACACGGTTTAAAATCCCTGTTTTCTAAACATGTTAGCCACACTTGACACTTCTCGGTTCGTTGACTTCTTGAAACGACTTTGTTCGCGTTCCCCTGCTCTTTTACAATACGCCATTTATCACCAGATGTATCTTTCGAGTCGAAACATAACGAGGGAGGGGGCAGATTATTTGCGAAATACATATTCAAACGAGTACGCGTTAATTTGAAATAACAATAGCGATAAAAAAGAAACAAACAAACGAATTGGAAAAAATTTCGAAAATTGCCTCTTCTTCTCTTCGAAATTATAACTCCCGCACGTTTGGCGGGATTTAATTTCGCGAGACTGGCCGCGATCCCACAGGGATTTGCAAAGAAGCGATTCGCGGCGAGTGACGCGAGTAATCCAGTTCCATTAATTCGCCCATTAAAAATGAATATAACCTCGAAACGCGAGGTCGGTCGGCACAGTGCGGATCGCTCTAATCTCGGCATTATGCGTGGAAAGGTTCCGACCCGCCACCGTATCGACCGTACCTCCACCCCTTTCTCTCCCTCCCCGCCCGCCCTCAGCGAAAATTATACGCGGAGCGAGCCGACCAGGGCTCCGGAACCAGATAAGATTTCTTCTTCGTCCCTCGTCAAGGGAAGAAGAAACGAAAGGTCGAGAGTGGTAAGGTGACGAGCGGACAAAGGCTCGTGAAAGGGATGAAAAAGGGGGCGTGATAACGGCGGCGATTGCACAAAGGAATCGCGATGTAATCCTGTGGCAAGAGTCGGCGGCGGCGAGAGGAGAGGGTACGGCGAGAGGAACGAGAGCGTGGAAACCGGATTCCACTCCGCGGGATGGAATGAACGACATCTTGACGTTTCTTCTTCGAGCGAAGGGCGAGTAGAGAATAATTGTCCGTGGCGTATTTGGAAAATTCATTCGAGAGATGAACAATGGACGCGTATATGTTTGATTCTTTTTTTTTTTTTGTTTTTTGACTTGTTCAAAACAGAAAAAAGAGAGAGAGGAAAACGAAAGGATGAAGGAAAGATTTCAGAAGGGAGATTATTGTAACCAACAGCAGACGTTTATAGCATTCCACGGAAAGTTAGAGGTCTCTGACGAATGGAACTAATCTCGTTATATAGGGGGATCCTTGACTCTTCCCTATCTTCGAGTTTAAAGTATCCCAAAGGAGATATCTCGGCGAGGCGAAGAGGCGATAAGATTCACGAGATTTTACGAGATTTTGAGTGCTCCCTATTAAAGGACGTTTCCGAACGACCTCGTCAACTCTTTATCTTACGATGATTCAAACAAATATTTCGTTTTCTCGAACGTGTACCAATTCGATCCGGTTGCAGTTTATTCCACGCAAGTTTAATTATGAAACGCGATGTTTTCCAATCTCTTGAGATCGTTAACTACTTTGCCTTCATTCTTGCAACATCTTTGGAAAAATGTTTTTTTGAGAACGTTTCTTCGACTTGCTAAGTGGACATGATATTCGAAAATTACGTCGAAGGTAAATTTTCGTGTAGAATCGATAGTTTTTAAAGTTTTCTTTTTTTTCTTTCTCTGTTTATTTAAAATTCGATAAAGCTCGTTCGAAAACTGTTGGAAACACTTTGCACTGATCGTGGTCGATTTTCATCGTGCGAAGAATCCGCGCTGTGAACCGGAAGCGCGTGGCACTGTGGACCGTGTGACTGTGGATGAGAGAACGCCGAGGCCGATGAATTTCCCTGGACGAAAACGAGGCGAATCAATGGAATTAATAAAGCGTAAAAATGGGAGAGATTCTCGAGAGCCAGATTCTCGATTCGGTTAACGGCAATCCATGCCGTGTCAATTATCGACAGCCGCGATTATAAATTGCAACCATCGAGTTCCTCTGCAACGACAGACTGTAATTCGCCACGCGTAAAACACGCTTCCCTCCCCCTAGAATCATTAATTCAATCCTTTCTGACGTGGTCGAGAGACAAAAAAAAAAAGAGAGAGAAAAATAGGGAAAAAACGAGAATTCGTGATTTATCGATTCATAGTAAAAAGAAAAAAAAATTGAATTTCTAATTTCTAATTCAAAATTCTTCCATCTTTCAGCTTTATCTATCCTACATTTTATCGATCCCTCGATTTCGACATCGTTCTCGATTCTGCGTTAAGAAAATAAATCAAAGTTACCTGTTAAAAAAAAAAGAGAGAAATTATCATTACACGAAGCGTCGTACCGAGAATAATCCGTTAATGATCGCTCAGAGGAATTCAAAAAAAAAAAAAAAAAAAAAAGAAGAAGAAGAAAAGAAAAGAGGAAAAGTACGGTTCCATCGGATCGTGTCGATCGTGAGAATCGCAATAAATTAGAGGGGACCGGATGGTGGTAAGAAATTAGGCTCGGATCGTTTCTCTCGTATCTTCGTTGACCCATCATTCGAGTCACTCGATTCACTCGAATGATCGTTTCACCGTGGCTAAAAAGAAAGAGAAAAAAAAGAGAGAGAAGAGAAAAGGAAGAAAAGAAACGGAACGAACCGCTAACGAGGATATCGAGGACCGATCGAGCAGCTCTATTAGCCAACCGGACCATCGAACCTTTTCCTAGAACTTGTTCCAGCTTTTTATCGTTTCGCAAAATTTCTGTCCAATACGGTTTGCCCGCTTCGTTCTCGAGTCTCTTCTCGATCGATCTTCCTCTCTAATTCGTGGTTAATACGTTTTCCATGTCCGCGATTAAAACCATTTCGATTTTTATCCCAACGTAACGGGAATTAATCGAGATTTCATCCGGCGGGGATTTGATTTCCGTTCGAATTCCGGAAAAGGAGGAAGAAGAATTAATCCAATTCTTTTGCGGATAAAAGATTCGCAAAATAAGAACGAGAGATCGAGAACGAGATCAAGCGCGTTTGTAGCGTTAAATCTAAACTTCCCTCTGATGTAATTAGAACGAACACGATTGTTCAATTGCGCCCTCGATCGGCGTGTACATGACGAATCGTACATTGCGATAACGAAGAGATTAGAAACGAGGCGAGCCTGCGCGAGAAATCCACGGATCGAAGAAATAAAATCCATTAAATCCATCGTGGGTGGCGATAGAAAGTGAAAGAAAGTAACGAGGGTTGTTCAATTCGATTCGATTTCTTTCTCGCGTTATTTGCAACGACCACTTAATCACCACGATCCATCTGTTTCTCCGGCCTTGATTCGTCCATCGCCACGATATCTTTCGATAATGCATATCTCAGAATGACAATTCGTTCAACATCCCTAGATTAGAATTTAAATTATCGATAACGATATTTCAAAAAAAAAAAAAAAAAAATAGATTACAAGACAAAGAAACGAATAAACCGTAAAACGTATCGAAACTCCATATAAAACGATCGAGAAGAACAAAAGGCGAGTACGAGTGCTCGACTCACGAACAATTAAGTGGATACTACCAGAGATGCACACGTGTCGATCGTACATAGGAGGCAGCTCTTGCCACGTGATTACGTTTAATAAAATCCTTGGCGGAGCGGAGGATCGTGGTTGTGCATCATTCCGGCCCGCATGCGTTATCGAGGTTCACGAACGAATCGTTATTCCACTCTTGCAACCTGTAATCCGAAGCGGATATCCACGCTCGTTTCTCTCGATCGAAGATTGGCGAGGATGGGGAATCGAAAGGTTTCGAGATCGTTGGTAATCGGCGATCGGTGGTTGCATGCACGCGCCCTGCATAGGTCGACGTATGCAAAAGTTCATCTCAAAATATCCGAAAGATTGGAAAATTGTAATGTAATCGTGAATACGACGACATAGAAAAATGTGCTTTTGTCAATCTGTATATAGAAAATTTCATTCCCATTCATAATTCGAGTTTCCTCGTTTCAACAATTTTCTATATCATTACGGTTTAAAAAATTTACTTTGGCGGGCTCTGCATAAAATTAAATACCGTACCACCTGTCCCGTAAAATCTCTCTACGGATACGGGTTACAACGAAAGGAAAATTTCATTTATATAATTCCCGAATCTCGCTTTACGAAATTTTCTAGATTATCGTCGTTCGAAAATTTCGCTTTTCGCGAAATCTCCGACATACGAAAAATATCATTTCCAATTTAATAAATTTTCCGTATTAAGCGTAATACCTTTCGAAGATCGCGTTTTCCATCGTAAATCCGGGAATAATTTTGCCGGGTGAAAAATCAAACGGGGAGGAAAAAAAGAGATGAAACGGTATGGAAATAAACTGTCCGAGATGCGGGGACTACCACTTTCATCTTGACTTTTCTCCAAGAAATTGAACAACTTTCTCGTCTTTGGCGCAACCTTTCGAAAGATTCGCTCGATCGAATCGAACTTCATCCCGCCGCGCAAACTTTAATCACGGAATCGCAGGATCGAACCGCGGATTCCCACTCGTCACGCGAGTGAGACGAGAGCATCGTTTGTGAACGATGTGCCACGCCATCCACCTCGATCCGCTTGCAGTTTCGCCAAGCATAAGACCGTAAATCTTCCTCCGGACCTCATTTCGCCGCGTGGCAACACAATAGTCGGTCGGCCGCTACGAGGGGCTGTTTGCTGTTGTTCAAGAAAGAGCGCCCTCGGTCATTTAATTGTAATACGATTTACGATTTCGACCTTTCTCCACGGATTTACTTACGTACGAGCCTCGAGCCGATTTCACTCCGATAGTCCCCAGCTTACCTGTAACGTGAAAAATTAGAAATGAAACGGAGCAGGTGCGAGAAACAATTTCAAACACGAGTGGCATCGAGTTTTGGGATCGTGTTTCGAGCGAAATTTTTATTACGGTTAGAAAATTCACTTTCGAGATACGAGGAGATTAATGGAACGGGTATGAACGGGTGTTCGAAACGCAACGAGGGATCAGCTTACGGTCTTAATTACACCCTCCACCGACACTTAGCGTAATTTTCGATCCACCAGGAGTGGACCCCCTCGAGACCCCAAGTTTTTCCTGCCTCGATTACACGAAACGCGTAATTATACACGCGCCGAGTCTCCACGGGGGTTGCGATTAACTGGAAACCTTGCGTTCCTACCGATTCAACGGTTAATCACTCAGGAAGTCGTGCTCAGGCGTTTGTGTATCGCTACTCCCTCCCCCTTTACACCGGTTCATTAGGCTCGGAATTCACAAATAATCCCCGTTTCGTCGCCTCGATCATCGATGATTATGGAATGCAAGGTAAAGAGACTGATTGAGCACACTCGTTCGTTCGTTACATCCATCCTATATATTCTGTTTTCGGGGTAGGGATTGCACAGAGGGCGGAATCTAATTTTCCAATTTGCCATACGAGTTGATTGCCCTCTTTCCTGAAAATTAACAAATATGAATATTTCTCTCTCTCTTTCTCTCTTGATCAAATTATTATTATATTTTTGCGCGAAAAAAAAATAATCCTTGCGTGCTTTTAAACGTTCGAATATTTGTCATACATCTTGATGAAATCTCTGAAGGAGAGATTGTGAGAAATTTTTGTGAGAACGTGATATTTCGATTCGAAAGACGAGAAACTTGGGAGGGGAGAGAGTAACGTATGAAACGGGGGACGTTTCCGAAATATTTATTAGCGCGATAAACGTTAATAATGGAAGAGGGACGAATTTTAATAGAAACGTGGAAACGATGGAAACGGGGAAAGGCCAACTAATCGCCAAGTTGTCGATTTTCGGTACGTAGGTTACAAAATGCGGTTTCAATGCGGTTTCATACATTTCCATCCCCGGACAGGAATTCACGGTGTAATGAACATCGTTATAACGAAGGTTAACATTTTCCCCTCTGTGAAATGTGTGCATAAATTACTTCTACCGGCAAGCTAAAATTAATTGGAGAATCTGCGTTTAAACGAGATTAAACACTAGATACTGTCTATCCTAGTAAATTCCTCTTTTCCAAAATTTGAATTAACTCGCAACCTGTTCGTTTCAATTTCCAAAATGACCAACAATTTTTTGACCCGTATTTCGCTGAAATAAACGCGCCACTTTTTTTTTTCCTTTTCTTTTCGACTCCTTCTTTCCTTCTCTCCATCCTCCATATATTTATACACAAATACAGTACATATAATAATCGATGCGAACGTGCGAGCATAAAAAAAGAATTTTTCCTTAAAATACCGACGCCGAGAAACTTTGCATATTTCACGCGGGAAAAAAGAACATAGGTCTCGAGCGTGCTTCGTTCGGATTCGAAGCGTGCATGCGCCGGTGCATAATGTTTTTATCCGCGGTGGGCAAAAGCGGTGTACGCGCCGCCACTGTAAAAATTTTACGGTAGCTAATTGTAAGCGATAACGTCCGGCCTGCAGCGTACGAGCTACACAAGATTTATTCCGGCGATTTGCCGCGAGTTATCGTCCCGTAACACGAAAGTAGATCACGCGGGGGAGGAAGAGGAGGAGGATTCGAGAGAGAGAGAGACCCATTTGCACCGTTTAACCATTTGACAATTCTCTCGATACGATCGGTTTCGAGAGAAAGAGAGAGAGAGAGAGAGAATCTCGCGATTGCTTTTCGTCGTAGCATCGTTTTTGCGGGAGTGTAAAAAGCTTTTCTTCTTAGGGAGGGGTGTAACAATTCGTGATCCGTACGAAATCAACCGGCGATAAAAACTCCGCACAAGTGCGCGCCTTTTTCATGCAAATGTATCGAACTCGCGCAGAAAAGGGATTTAGGCAAGAGGGGAGATCCGTTTACGCGGATAAGCACCTGTAAATTACGGCCTTCTGTCGTCTTCTTGAAATTCTCCCCTCCTCTTTTTCTCTTTCTTTTTTCTTTAGAACTTTGAATTTGAAATCGTCACGTTCGACTATGCGTCCAAATTTCCAATTGTTATCCAATCGTTAATTGTAAATCAGGAGGAAGGAAAGAGAGACGAGAAGAGAAGCGCGGCTTGAAATCGCGGTTGACGAAGATCGGGGCAACAATCGTCGGCTCGCCCTCCTCTGCCACGTATCGATGGGTTCGCGTGATCGAGCCTCGAAGCGGAGAAAACCGTTCCGTGAGCGCTAATGGATTAAGGCGGAAAACGCAGTTAAGCCGAAACCAATCCCTTATCTCTCATCTGGTAAGTGTATTGCGGCAGGGCCTCCTTTGTGAAATATCTCCTTTTATTTTTTTATCCGCCCCTCCTCCCTTCCGGAACACGTACATTCGCTCACGGAACAGAGAGAGAGAGAGAGGGAGAGAAAGGGTTCGATCGCGCCTTCGAAATTTCCTCGTATCGTCCGTCTCACCATTCCTTTGCTGCTCCTCGATATTGCATTAAGACACGTTGATACCGACCGTCGGCACGTCCGTTCAATGGATGTTTCAATTTCCCGTTTCACTCAGCGATTACGAATTCGTTTCATATCAATTCGCTGTTCCATTTTATCGCCTATCTGAAACTATTTTATACTCTCGAGATGCGCGAATAAATTAAAGATGGTATTCCAATTATTGGGAAAAATTAGAAGTTTATTTATATTTGCTTGAAATCAATGCAACGACTATTTAAAACTCCATCTAAAATATATATATATTTTTTAAAGAATTAATTTTTACCGATTTTCGAACCGTTCCTATCTCCGATCATTTCGTAGCTGAAATCGAACTATTTGCGTGAAATCAGAAATGCGGTGATACGCGAGTTTTACGAGGGACAAAAGTGGCTTGAAACGAAAATTGGACGAGAAAATAACGCGCGTGTTAACCTTAACCCGTTCGCGTCGAACGAGTCGGGATTTCTAATTTTTCCGCAAAAATCAAGGAAGGAGGGAAAAGGAGGAGAGGGGAAGAGAGAAAATTGGACTCGAAAGAGTTTGAAACAAGACCGTGGCGTTTATGCTATTCTTTATTTCCCGAGAAATGGCGTGCGAGGAAACGAACCGACGAACGGGCTTATCGTCGTGACGCGGAAAAATATTGCTTCTGAACACACGCCGCGTTTCAACGCGGGGAAATACCACTTCTTCCATTTCTCAACAAGTGGTGATTAGCGGAGAGGGAGGGTTGAAAAAGGCGAGAACGTATCAGCGAGGATGGTTAAACGACGAGGAAAGAAAAATTAGAGACAGATTCTCCTCTATTTCGTTCTTTCTCTCTCTCTCTTTCTTTCGATCGATCGAAACATTCAACTCGGTTTTCATTTCGCCAACGACAATATCGCGAGGCTCGATCGATCGATGATATATCTTAATGATTCTCCGAGATAGAAGCAATTGTTTTCCTTTCCGGTTGCACCTCGAAACAAACATTATTTCCGTATATATTTTGTTATTGATTATATCGTCAGAACGATAATCGAAGACTGTTTTTCTATAAAAATTTCTCAAAGATGCGAAGCGATCGATCTTTCTCCCTCGATATCGAATAAAGTTGTCAAGCCAATCGAGATAAATAATTTGTTAAATAATCGATGGAAGAGCTCTCGTGCTTCTTTTCTCTCTCTCTCTCTCTCTCTCTCTTCCAAATCGGCCGGGGCAAAAAGGTAATCGTCCCTCGAACAAGATTGGAAACAAGTATCGAATTTCCATGGCCTCGCGTCGTATTAACATAAACCATCGATCACCGGGCATTTAGGTTGGAAAAACGAGACGCACGTGCATCACAAGTTGGATCAACGGCGACACTGCCGTGAGGGGTTAAATCGTCGGGTTTACAACAGGGTGACCAGGTGTCCAGATTTCCCTTCTCGCAACGATCCATTCTCGTCCTCCTGCAACTCCGCCCAACTCCCAACCCAGATGGGGCAAGAAGGAATAAAGAAAGGAGAAGGAATTAATAAATTGCCGGTAGGACGACGATGCGCAACCACCCGTGAACCCTCGTAACGGGTAATTTTTTCACCTTAACGTATCGTGTCCTCGATGCTGCTAGTAGTTTGTCCACGGGAATATGTAAATCGAAACGGTGAAAAAATTCATTAAGAATTTATCCCCGACTTTTGCTCGCGTGTTCGTAGACCACGCTTCTCACCGTGGAAAAAATTATTCCAATATCTTATTTATACTCTCTCCGTTTCACCTTTAAGAAACGTTAAAAAACATTGCATCCCGTTTCGCGAAAGGGAAAGAAAAGAAGAAAAGCCGCGCCCAGCAATGCAATGCAATCACGCAATCGTTAGCGTATATTCATCAACGATTCCTTGGAATCGGTCACCTCCCCCGAGGAAAATGGGTCCATCGTTGATACCGACCCGTGGTATCCGTATAACCGAGATTGAGTCACTTCGGTGGCACGCATACATATACGTATGTACGTATATACGTATACACGTGATGAAAATTCAATAGACAACGTCCCCTTGCATATGTCCATACAGCGAGAAGGGAGGAGAAAGGAAAGGGGGGAGAAGGGTGAGAAGGAAGGAAGGAGGGAAAAATCCGTGGGAGATGCAATAACGGCGCTATGGGGCGCTTATCCCGGGGATCTTTGTAGCTCGTGCGAGGCTTGCCCTTTGTGAGCCGGTGCCCCTTATCGTGATCGACGACCTCTTGGCCGCCGCGCTCGCTCGAAACCGACCCCTCCCCTCCCCCAAAACCCATTTCTTCTCCTCGCCCTGTGGGACCTTCCG
>NW_006263440.1:286542-292397 GCF_000469605.1 Apis dorsata
AGGCGCGGCCGAGCCAACGGTCATGCGTAATAGCTCTCGCCCCCGTCTTTGAAACCGGCCCGAGGGACTCCTCTCTCTTTCGTCCTCTTCTGTCGTGCAAAATAGAATTCCGCAACATATTCCGCCCCGCGTTGTTATTAATTAATAATCTTAAGGCTTGTCTACACGTTGGATCGTCGAACCGCTATTTTCCACGATAAAGCGCGTCCCTTTTGGGATTTGCAACAGATGGAGAAAGATAACACGAGAATTCGTACAGACACTTTTATCTTACGTAAGGGTAGGGTACAGGTTTTTAATTCGGGGAGAAGAGTTTAAAGGCGGGAAGTGAGGCGATTACAGTCGAGTCGTGACGATGAAAAGCGACTTCTGCCTCCCCTCCCCCCTCGATCGACTTTGATTAAAATCCGAATACTCGGAAATGCCGTCCACTCTCTGCCGTCCAGCCTCGAATCGCGTGCATCGCGCGAATACTTTGCCACGCGGTGCGCACGCGGCTTATCGTTACGCGAAATTACGCTGCATTTAAAGTCCCGCATTCAACGACGACGAATGTGAATATGGGCTCTCGTGACAGGGTTGCTCCGCGATATTTCCGCATTAACGTTCCACGTTCATACATCCGCTTTTCGTTCAACTCCCTTCTCTTCTCTTCTCATCCCTTTCTCTGCCCGGTTAAATCGCGATCCTCTCCTCCCTTCCCTTTTTTTCCCCCCTTTTTTTTTTTTTTTCTGTCCAAAAACTCGGCGAGAAAACGGGACCAAAGATGAAAGAGGGGCGCGCGTCCGGAGGGATCATTAAGATTATTGCCGCGCGGGAATATAACGGATGGACATTTGACGCGCCTCGTGTCCTCCCTCCCCTCGCTCGCGTTCGGGGAACGTTTCATAAAAGATTCAAGAGCGCGAGTGGCCGCGGTTCTCTCCCCCCCCCCCTTTTTTTCCCCCCTTTATTTTTTTTTTTTCACTGACCGTGTCACACACGGAGCTTGTAAAAAAAGGGGAGACAGGGGAGGGGAGGAGAGGGGAAGGGGAAAAAAAATGCTTTTTCAATCAGAGAAATGCGCCGCCCGGCTGGTCGACGCAAGTTGACGTTTGGATAAACACTAACTGCAATTAGGGATTATTTCATTATCGTGCTCGCGATTCGAAAGCGTCGCCGGGCGGAATTTTTTTTTTTTTTTCTTTCCAAAAACTCGGCGAGAAAACGGGAACAAAGATGAAAGAGGGACGCGCGTCCGGAGGGATCATTAAGATTATTACCACGCGGGAATATAACGGATGGACATTGGACGCGCCTCGTGTCCTCCCTCCCCTCGCTCACGTTCGAGGAACGTTTCATAAAATATTCAAGAGCGCGAGTGGCCGCGGTTCTCTCTCGCTGTGCAAATACCGAGGGTTCGTTGCCGCGGCGATTCGTCCCGACCAAAAGAACGAAATTCTACGTTTAGAAAATTTATACCTTCCTTCTTTCTTTTTTTTAACGACGACGCATATACTACTTGCTCATTTATATAGGGTGTATATCACGCTACGAATAAACTTGAACGGAATTCCCCTTGTTTGAAAATAATTTCGAGTGATAAAGCGTGTTCGCCGTTTTTGCGATCGGATCGATTCGAATATAAACGAAAACATCGAATATCGAACGATCGACGGGTAAACGCGAAAGGGAAGGAAATTTTATTCGAGGCGAAATACACTCGATTCGATTAAGCAGCGACGACCAACAACAACGAACCCCTACGTAAAGCCTGCGCAACGGTAAATCAAACTAATTGAAACAAATTCGGTACGAGGGTAGCGACGCGACCTAACCAAGCGGAGAGAGCGCGATTAATACTCTTTGTATCGGGCCCTGATACGATACGCGCGCGGCTGCTTTCGCAGAAAAGACAAATAACCAGCTGTCCGTGGATCCGTACATATGGCGGATCCTAAATCAGCGCACAATATGCGTTACGCGTATCCGATGGATCGTCCAATGAGATATATACGCGCGCGCGCGTACGGACCTGCACCATCCACCGAGGGAATCCGGTTATCCGCCCGTGTCCTGATTGGGGCCTATCAGCCCTGTGCAGCGCCATCATCCGCCATTTCGTATGCGAGCCACCGAGTTCTTTGATCTTTCGCGATTTCAATCCAGTTACGTGCAACGCTTGTGGTGCCTTCATCCCGGCCCCTTAACCGAGTCGCGTCCTTCGCCTCTCCTCCCCCTCCTTTTTCGATCCCTTCTCTATTTTTTCTCTTTTTTTTTTTTTTACTTCAGAAGAATGGCATGGAAAGAGAATTTTTTTTCTTTTTCTTTTTTTCTATTTATTCGTCATCGTTCGTATTTATATATTCGATGTAACGGGGACAAGTTTATTCGTTCGACGAATCGGACACGGATCGCGGATGGCTGAAGATCGGACGCAACCGATTCGCCACGCTGCTCGAACCAACACGACACGCGTGTGTGCATTCGTTTATAGCGTGGCGAGGTTTCTGAGGTGAGAGGAGGGAGGAGTAGGTAGCGTGGGGATCCGTTGAAAACGGCCGTGACCGATACTTTGAATGCGGGATTGTTCGCGAGGCGAATGTAAAATGAAACGGCGCACGGTGTGCGTAAAAAAAAAAAAAAAAAAGGAAAGGAACAAGAAAGAAAAGAAAAGAAAAGAAACGGACGACGATCGAAACTTATTATTATTCGAAAAATTCTAGAAAATTCCACGAGATACGGTTGAAAGGAAGGACGAAGCGTTATTCCGATCCCCGGGGACGACTTAACAAGCGTAAACGGATACAACGATTAAATTCATCCCCGCGCAACAATGGCCGATGTCGATCGGGAATATAAATCGAAACGCAGATTCTCTTTCGCGGATCCTTCACGAGCGCCCATTCTCGCGCTCGAAAATTAAAAAACGGGGAAAAACGTATCAATTCATCTTCGTTCGAATCTTCAACGATCTGCGCTGGAAAGACATGGACGACATGGACGAAAGCGGGACGCGCGAATGGAAAAAAAAAAAATAGGGGAACTTTCCAATAAATCCTCGCAACAATAGTAGGCGAAGAAGACGAACAATCGGCAACAACATAAATCCTCCGGAGGGATCGGAGGGAGTCCGACCCCCGGTTCGAGAGCGATAAGATTCGAAGCGCGACGCGTCGAGCAGATTTGCCGATTCTCCCTCGTCGGATAATTGGCGTGACGACGCGTGCGTGTGCTTCGTCAGTTTTGGTACACAAAATCACGAGAGAGGGGGGGAGGGGCAAACGGGATTCGACACGAGGTCGAGTTTTTCGTCGAGTCCCTCTCTGTTTCATCCGGTTAAAAGGTTCGATATTTGGTTACTCGACACGTTTCGACAACGGTTGCGCGCTTTGAGCCCGGCGCACGAATCGAAATTAATTCGTTTCCCCGACGAGTTTTCCATTCGTCCTTCTCTTCTTCCTTCCTCTTTCTTCTTCAGACGATCGTTATTTTTTTTTTTTTCTTTTTCACAGAAACGAATCATCGACGAAACGTAGCGATGTATAATTTCTCGCGACACGCGACACGAATATTCGAATATCGAATAGATATATCATTTGAGAGAGAGAATTTGGAACGTGTTGGTCAGAATCGAGGAAAATCGGTGTTTCGGAGGAGGAGATATAATTTAAATTGCACGACGACGAATATCTGCGAATTCAGCTGTACCAGGTTGGGAACACGAAATTGCCGGGATAAATTGAGACGGGCCACGCTCTTTCGCGGGGATAAACACGCTTGGAACTCGAGACGTTCGCTCGGCAGAGTTTAATAAACTGTGCAACGATCCGTCGATGAATGCGTTTCTTATATCTAGAAATTTAGAATATGGGAATTTATCTCTCGAGTATTCGCCAATTTTTCTTCAACTGCACCGAATTATTTCGAAAAAAAAAAAAAGAAAGAAAGAAAGAAAAAAAGTAACGACAACAACGAAAGCAAAGAATCGAGTTTTCCATTCGAATCCTACGCCGCATCCAATCCTGCGAGCGCGCAATAAAGCGAACGTAATTGAATTTCGCGGCGACGATCGACACACGTTACCGTTCAACCGATCCGTTTCGATTTATGACCAGAACCCTGCCAAAAAAAAAAAAAAAAAATAATATTCGCGTGCGCGCAACGTGTGCGCGAAACGTGAAAATTCGGGCGTACTCTCGAGAAGCTCGAGTGCCGGGAGAACTCGAGCCGCGGCGAATTTGGCAACGTTCCATAACCGATACGAGAGCGTGCAGATCGTTATCCGATCCCGATGGATGCGTGGCCCATCCCCGTGGGTAATAAAACACTCGTGTACTCGGCCCGGGACATTTCCCCGCAAAACGGGCGACGCGCCTTTTCATTTTTCCACCCCTCGAGATCCTACTTATCGAGGATCTACGATTCGAAATAGGCTATTTACGGTGAAAAAGGGTGGCCAGATTTTCGCTCCCTCCCTTTCTCTCTCTCTCTCTCCCTTCCTAGAGAGAATGATCGTCCTTAGGTGCGATAAATCATCAGCCGCTTCCGTGAGAAGATCCACGCGTGAAACGGATTGAGAGGAAGGAACCTAACGCCGATTTTTTCCCTCTCGCGCAAATTCTTCTTTCTTCTGATTAATAAGAATTTAACTACAGTATTCTCTTAGCTACTTGGATGGTAATTGGATAAGGAAAGTCAGAGAAGCGCGCATCTATCAGGATATATAGGAAGGTATTTTCACGGTCGTCGTCGAACGAGGAAAGGGTGGAGGGAAATATACGGAATCCCTGGGCTCGACTCGGCGGATCGAGAGCCACTCGAACGTAGGAACGCCGGTCTTATTTGCCTTATTCTTTCGAGGGGCGAGAGAGCCGACACCCCTTGCAGCCGTCGCCCTCCCTCCCCTTTCCGATTCATCCCCTAACCGAGCTAATAAGCAACCCTAAAGAGACGCGGACCGGCAACTGCGACACGTATACACGGGAAGCGAGGAGGGGGGGCCGACGCCGGGGGCCAATTTGCATTCATATTCGGGATGGTAATTAGACCGAGGGCATAATAATCCCGATACTCGGACGGTGGTGCACGCGGCGGTGCACAGCCCCACCCGGAATGGATCCCGGAATAATCGGCCTCTGACTTTAATAATAACGCTGTGGCCCAACAGGGGCGAAATCCCTCACCCCTCAACCCCTTCCAGCGATTTATTATTTCCAACTTACGAAACCGCATTTCGAAACTCGTATCGCATCGACTTCGTTTCCCATTGTGCGCGACAATCCAATTTGCATCGGGAATATGTAAGCACGTGGAGGAGCTCGTGGCTGGTCTGGAGGAGGCGGATGAGGAGCGAAGAAACGACGAGACGTAGAATGGGGGATTGGCGATTATAATTCGATCAGGTACGAGTATTCGCCCCCTTTTCCTCGAATCACCAACGTTCGATCGTTGCATTAACCTTTTCGTTCCATCGTTCCAAAGTGGATGGAAGGGATTTTGAAACGGGGCAGCGGATTTTTGAAGATAAATCGGTAAATCGGTACGTGAAATATTTCACAAAGCTGCAGTTGGGCAGAAACGAAGCCTGAAAAATCGTGCGAGCGAAAAAAAGTGCGAATCGGAAAAACCGTTTGTATCTTTCGGTTCGCGAGGCGTGCCATCGAGGTGCGGAAACTGAATATTGTCCCGACTCGTTTGCGTCTAAATCGTGAATTCTCGCGAAAAAAAAAGAGAAAGAGAGAGACTGTACGGACGAAAAATTCAAAAGAACGAACGTAGAGCACGATGTAGCGACTCGGTCGCGACTGAATGTCATCGAAGCCTCGCCCAAACGTATATACGCGTATATTTATATATATATATATATATATATA
>NW_006263440.1:292460-292790 GCF_000469605.1 Apis dorsata
CTTTCTGCGCACTTATTTTCCGGAAGAATGCCCGATCCCGATTACTCGTCCTTAATGGATTCGTCCAACCATATTATTATACGTATTATATCTCCTCGAATTTAACCAAGCGTGAACGAAGATCTCGCTTCGTCTCTTCCACCCCCTCTTTCGCTCCTATCACTGTATACGTGGAAAAAGTTTTCGGAAATCCGTTGTGTTTCCGTGAACGAGAGAATTTCAAAATATCCCCCGAAAAAAATCTGTCAACGTGAAAAAGTATATATTCCCCCGATGCATTTCTGATAACACGGCTCTGACCGCGCGAAAAAAAAAAAAAGGATATTTTTC
>NW_006263440.1:293035-304982 GCF_000469605.1 Apis dorsata
TCAAATAGAGACCCCGTCGCGTTGAAATACGACATTAGGACATCCCATGGTACGTTTAGGGAAGGAGCACGGCTCTCCTGTGTGTATAGGGTGAGCTGGAACAATTTGGCATGTGTGTACCGAGAGGAAGCAAATATCTCATAAATTACGGTTACAAGTGTTCTTTATTCCGTTGGGGGGATTCGCGTCTCAATTTCGGGAAGGGACGAGAGAGAGAGAGAGAGAGAGAAAAAAGAAAAAAGAAACGCGTGTAAAACTCGACACGAGAATGGAAAATTTCATCGACTCGATATACGCTACATATAATAATTCCATCGATCCGCGAACCATTCGCATTCATATCCGGCAATCGAAAAGTCACCCGTGGTACACATCCGTAAATTCCCCTGTTTCTATCCCCCTCCGTGCATGACAATGACGATGACGGTCGGGTCGCATCTTTAGGAGGGGGGAACGAAAGCTCCCGACATTATGCATCGCTTAAATATCCTACCTCCGACAAATAGCCTGACTCATGGGATTTTATTAGGCCACCACGTGGGCACGTTCTATCGCGAAATAATAGCGTCTACGTCGAGGTTGACGCTCGACCGTACAGGATATCGTCGTGTAATAAGTACCAACGCACGTACACACAGACACACGTGCACACCACGTCCATACATAATGCATACGTACACTCGTATTCCGGTCGGTGCATACGTACACCCGTATTTGCCCTAGCACTCGAGATCAGAAACGAGAGGCGAGATACTTCCTCGGGGATACGGCGAAGAACGGCCATTAAAAGAGAAGTTAAGAGGCAAATGAATTAGTTAAGACGTTCCCTCTTCTTTTTCTTCTTCTTCTTTTTCTCTTACTCTACTTTTTCTTTCTTCCTCTTCTTCCTCTTCTTCTTCTTCCATCTTTTTTTTCTATTTCTTTTTTTCCTTCTCCTCCTCGCCCTCGACGACCGACCAACGAGTTGAATCGCGGCGCTGATTTACCGAGAACGAGCCAACTAACTCGAGCCAGCAATCGGACGGCTGAGAAAGAACACCGGAAATGGCTGCTTTTGTACGCCACTAGCGGATACGAATTATGGGTCGCCCGGCAGAAATTGGAGAACGTTTGTCGTTTCCGTGCTTCATGTAAAGCTTCCCCTTGTTACGCTAACGGCAGTTAACGTGCCCGGTTCAGCGCGCGTTATTCTCGTTCCCCGGAATCTATTTTTGGCTCGGGAAAGCGACGAAATTACTCGCTCGGGTAATTGAAAATAACGGGACGATTCAAAGTAACGCGGCCGCGAATAATAAGGATTAGACGAGAATTCGCGAGAACGCTTCGAAAGGTGTTCGAAGCAAAGAGTACAGACACGATGGACTCGATCCATTCGTTCGCGATATTCGCAACTTGGAAAAATGATCGATGTAAAATTTTCCACTAGAATTCGGGTTATCGATCTCTAGATTCTCTTCTAGATTTCGAATGAGAATATAAATATTGGAAAGGGAACAATTTCGTTGCTAATACGATTAGATACGTAAAAACGTTGTACGGTATTGGAACATCTCGTATGAATTAAAGATGATCCCACACGATATATACGGCGAATAATAAATAAAACTCGGCGCGAATTTGACCTGGTGGAATCGGAACGTGGGGGTATAACGGTTGAGCAGAGTTGCATTGACCTAGAACTAGACCGTTCAATCCGCTCCCTCTACTCTGTAAATAAATAAGTATCTATTCCAGATCGATCCGCGGAAATTGGATCTCTTCAAAGGCTGCGTAGCAACGGATACTTTGTGTCTCGCGAATATTCAGTTACGCAAATATAAAAGCCGGCCTCTCTCTCCCCTCCTCTCTCTCTCTCTCTCGATGCGTTTCGAATCTGAAAGAGGAATCGGCGGATAACCTGAAACCTGGTGTCGACAATCCCTTTTCGTTCGATTTCTATCTTCCTACCTGAGTGGCGAACCTCACAAAAGGTGAAGACGTCGTTCCAAGATTTTTCCTTTCTCGTGGCGTTACGAGGTGGCCGTTACGGCCAACAACCCCCTTAACGTTTTCTACGATGACCATAAATTCTTATTAACGAGTTTCCACCCTTTCGCGGAGACAACAGCCTTCTGCCGGACCAACTCTCCAAAGTTTACGCTCGTCGACAAAAAGTTTTCTCGACCGTCATAAATATTACGAAGTAAAAAAAAAAAAAAGAAAAAGAAGAAGAAGAAGAAGATTAATAAAAATGAATGGTCGATGCGGCGAAACGAGGATCACCTCTTTCGAGGTAAAAGTTACGGTGTTAAGAGGAATTTTATACATTTTCAGTGCTCTTCCTTCCCCGTTTCAATATTTATAATAATCTTCTGCATAAACCGGAACGGATGCGTACGTGAACCAACTACGTTAACCAAAAACACGGTAACCAACAATAGACGAGCAACGGTATCGTCGAGTAACAAAAGAATCCAGTGAGAAACCGACAACGATTTCCACGTAATAATTCAGCAACCTTGATAGAGAGAAGGAGAGGCTTCCACGAGCGGAATGGGAGCGTGGCTGAAATTCTCCGTTGAAATCCAAACACGAAAGTGTCCCCGTGTCTCGCGGTGTCGCAGGTGGTCGATCCGTCCCGGTGAAAGCGCAGGATTATTCAAAACTTCCGGCCAATTTTTTCCCTTCGCCCTCCAGCCGGACTCTTTTAAAACAACCTTGGCCCTTGATTAACCCGCGGTTTCTCGCTGTATGAATATTTATGGAAACTCGCCGCCGCGGTACGAGTGGCACGACGGCCATATTTTTTAGGAACACGGTGGTATATACGATGGTGTATATATATATATAAGTAAGAGCCTCACCGCCTCAATTTCCGGGACGAGTTTGCAAAAACATCGGCCTTATCTTGGCTCGCGTCCACCGAGCAAACCGAACAAGCGAGTGGAACAAGGAGCCACTGGATCGGCCGAGATTGGACTGGCTTGTGTTCTTTGCCCCCACGTGGCGAGGGTTGACCGAGATGGAAAAGAAATCGGGAGACGTCTGGAAAACGCCTTTCAAAATATACGGGAGCCCCCGATTTTCCACCGACCGGTCGAATCTCTTGGAAATCTAGCGCCCAACCCCCCTCCTCTATTTTCCCAATTTTCGTGGGAAAAGAGTTGGGGCGTTTGAGCTCGCGCGCGGGCCAGTCCCGAGAGCGAAAATTCCTTCGTTGCTCCTCCGTTCTCTCCGGATAACGCGGAGGGCAAATATTTTTCGAATAAAGTTCACGGTTGAAAAATAAACGTACGTGCAGGGGAACGTTCCATCTCGAGCTAGGTCCTTCGATAATATTTTTTCCCTACCTACGGAAATTGTTTTTTCTTTCTCTTCTTTTTCCCCCCGCTCTTTCCCTCGGTTATATCGTACAGATTCCTATACCAGATCCATCTCCCTTTCTCTCAGTCTCAACTCAGCCCACGTCGATTATATTTTTTCAAAACGGACGAGATATCCTTTCCTCGATATATCGATCGAGGAGCGCGCGAATATTATAATGATGAAGGAGTCGAAGGAGGGAGGGAACACTTTCGCGGCGAAATTTCTTATCCGTGTTTGCCAGCCGCAAACCATCAGGCAAATTACACTGTCCCGGTGAATTAAGCTACTCCAAAAAGCACACATATTACAAAATGTCTCGATTAAATATTTACCTTGAAACGGACGGGTCCGGCTGGGTCCCCGAGGTACCCGGCACGAAGTTATAGCTTCGCCTTGCGCCACCGCTGAGAAATAACGAGAGACTCCCGCTCTCCATCCTTTAATGAAAATTCGCGCGCATTTGCGTCGCCCCCTTGAAACCGCCAATTAACAGTTTTTTAATCATTCATTCGACGTCGCTCCAATTTCTTTTTCCAACAAGCACTCTTATAAAAGGATGGATTCGAGGATCGATAATTTTAGAGAGGCGTTTTAAAACTCACGTTTGTGAATTCGCTGCGAGTGATATTCGATTCGATTCGATTTTCGGGATCATTTTTCTTCGATGATTCGAATATATATTTGTATACAACGTTTCTTTTCTCGCACGTGACACGCGCGGTAAAATGGCGGGTGGAGGGAGATAGACACCAGGTGAAGAGATAGATAGTGGAGAGACGACGAGTGGAAGGGAGAGAGAGGGAGAGAGAGTGGGATTACATTTTCCATTAGCGGTCGAGGCGAGCTTTCTTCGGACTTGTCGCGTTGCCACTCGTGCTGATTATCAACCTGTTCGGGACAGAAGCTTTTTCCCCGCGTTTTACCTCATTTCCCATTCCTTTATACGGTGAATCACGTGAGCGTAATAATAAAGCAGCGAGTCCGAGCGACATCGCGCTAATGCACTAATGCTCTACCTGCTCTCTCTCTATCTTTCTCTCTATATACACATACTTTCTTCTTTTTTTAAATTTACCGGAATCGTCGAAGATTACCTTTTCGAATACGTCCATCCACGGCTTTAGGCATTATTTTTTGCCAATATCTCTGTTGGAGAGCAAATTTGTTTGGAATATTTAAAGAGAGGAAAAAGAAACCTCTCTTTCTGAAAGAGACCTCGCGGCCGATCCCTTGGAATTTTAGATCGTTTTGGATCGTTTTGCTCGATCGTGTTGCGATAATTAGTCGGGAAATTTTTCTTTAATCTACTCGGTCTTCCTCTTCTTCGATCTCACGAACTAATTGCGAGAATCAAAGAACGCTATCGCAACGATATCTCGAATGGACGCGGTTGTGTTCCGCAAACGATTCGCATCCGTTGCTACTAATTCAATAAAGAGGACGGTGCACGCTGGCAAATTCATTTTCTCGCGTGATAGGGCACCGCGTGTTTGCTTCCAGTCTCATCTCGCTTCCAATCTTTCACGGAATTCTCGGCTCGTCTCGCGCCAGGATACGCGGAAATCGTTAACGAAATACCGAATGTTTATGAACGAATAAATTGAATTTTCTTGGTGATTCGTGCTCGAGCCAAGCAATTAGAGGCAGAGCGAGACGAAAAGAGGGCGTTGATTTTAATCTGTAAAGTGCGCTCGTAGAAACATTTCTCTTTTTTCTATTTGAGATAAGAACGCTGAACACTATCTTTACGAATAATAACATCGTAAAATTGTGGAAATTATTCTTGGAAACGATATTAACGACAGAAACTGATGGCGAAAACTAGTCAACGACGCTAGTTTTATTAGCGGAAAATTACTTTACGATACAAATCTTATCTCCTTGTATCGCAGCGACCAGTTAATAAATTAATCATCGAGATACCCATCTCTTACGAACGGACAACGATGTCATCGAATTTACATAAAAATATCCTTGGCGACACGGTACACGGTACATTTCAACATCGAGAGAGAATCGATAAATTCAATAGAAATAACAATAGAACGCTTGTTTCAGGCCAAACATTATTACACGGAGATGTTCGATTCCTCTTTTCGAAACTGTTCATTCACCGGCCGTTTTCTGAAACCCTCTCCAATCCGGACAGCGGATTGTTCCTCCTGTCAAGTGCGTGCTCACCGAGGCAATCGCGCGGACCACGGGATTCCCCCGGCCTCGAAATTCGCGTATCCACATCCCCCCACGCGCTTCTCCGGCAACATCCACCCTCGGAACTTTGGTAATATTCGTTAAGGAGGCATCCCTTCGTCGGGAGGGGAGGGAAGGGGGGCAGCAGAACACACATGTATTTACATAACACGGCGGAAGCGGGCGAGTGGCGAGAGAAGAGAGCGAGAGAGAGAAAGAGAGAGAGAGGGAGGGAGGGAGAGACTCGTTTTCACTTGGCCCTCGGGGCTTTCAACCCCCTCCTCTATTGAGATCCTCGTCTGGCGGGAGTTTGCAGACGGAACCCCCGCGGCCACTCGCTGCATCCTCCAACCTGCTTTCTGTATTAGAAGTTCCAGTCGGCGAAAGATTCCACGGTTCCACAACGATCAAACGAGGCTAATTTCATTTCTCGCTGATCGCTCGACCGTGCGCAATAAAACCTTCGCTTCGCTTCTTCGGAGGGGGGAGGGGGTGTATACACGGATAAACAACTCGGTTCAGAGGGTATATACGAATAAGAGCGATTCTAGATGCTCTCAACCGTGTTTTTTCTCGCGATTCATATATATCAGAGGTGAGTCATCGTCTTTGGGATTCGTTCTCTTTCGTTCCGACCTTCGATTCGATTAAATTTTGTATCTCGATAGCAGTATACGTAAGAAGGATTTCCTTATTGGAATTTCGATCCGATCTTCAAGTTCTCTCTCTCTCTCTCTCTCTCTTTCCAAACGGTTAATCGTTCCTTCGCGCACCTCCTCGCATCGTACACGGAAACACGGACGATCAAGGTAAACGAAGCGTTAAAACGATCACGCTTATTTACATCAAAGAGTCAATTATCAACAAAGCACGCAAATTACGTTAACTAATAAACCGGAATCGATAGTAACTTCTTATTATTAAATCAATCGATATCCACGCGAAAAACGTAACGTAATCCACTCCCTAAATATACTCTTCGAACGTTCGATCGACGTAATTGAAAATTAATCGTCGCTCTGATCCAAATAAAAAAAACACGAAATACACGTGTTTCGAGCGCATATTATATAAATAACTCTTTAAGCGTAGAGCACGAGAGATATATATACGTCCAAGGGAATTGCTCGATTGATCGATCAACCGTGCTCGATAAAAGAACATTGGCGGCGTCTGCGGATAAAACTTTCATTACGGATCGTAATAGATAAAGCGGGCAGGGAGAAGTGGCAACTTAGCAACCCCCGTTTCCTCCGTTACGACCCTCGAAACGTTAGAAGGCATCGAATTCCTTTCCTCTCCTTTCCACCCGCCCGTGTCGCGAATACGAACACGCGAAACGAATCGAACTCGAGATGCGAGACACGTGACGCATTTTCGATTCCTATATATTCCTATATATATATATATCCCTTCCACGAGCAGGGAAATTTCAACCACGCGCGTATCTCGATCATGTGTATGTATATATACACACACATATAGGAGAGGGCTGTCGTTTCTATCCGGGGAAAAAGGAAAGCGACGGCCTGTATTTTGAATTTTTGACGAGAGGGAACACGACGTCCCGCCGGAATTCCATTCCGGGCCGAGTCGTAACGCCTGTCGCTGATATTTTTCCGCACGACAGATTCGCGTGTATATGGTTAAGTGCTCGATTCTGTCGGGAGAATCGAGCTACAAACGAGAATTTCTGACTTTTAATGCTCGGCGCGCGGCCGCGTCCATCGGCCCCCTCCTCGATTCAAGCGAAAACGCCAAATTCGCGCGGATCCCCCCTGATTTTTTCGCCAATTCCTATCCGGGATATCTTTCAGGTGATCGTCAGAATTTTTTTTACCTTTTTCTTCTTGGAGAATATCGTTCCTTTACGATCACGTCTTTTCGTTTTTAAAAATGAGGGAGGCATGTCTCGAGAGACTGGAATAAGATAGCTGCGTTAAAATTATAAAGAACCGACGTTCTTTCGCGAATTTCATTAAAATTATCTTACAGTAAATATAGTCTTAGCAACTTTATATATATAAATACCGTGAGGAATTGCAATTAGGATGCGACGGGAGAAGGAATCCCACCGCTTCTCTTCCCGACGTTTAATAACGCGAGAAATTTTTCGAAACGATACCCACTCGTGACACGAATGCAAAGGAACGTCGATGAAATTCCCAGATAATATAAACAAGCGGAAAATAATAATTTCCCCGAAGTGCCATTAAAAGGAGGGAAGTCAAACAACGGCTTAAGAACCGGCTCGCGCTTTCCTCCCGGTTTATTCACCATTCTAGCGGCAACTCCGTTACCTACTCCGAGCGTGCCGGCGATAACATCGGCCAGACTTCGAAACGCACGCAAATATTCGAACGCCGACCCCTTTTCTCCTCCCCGAGAGAGGAGACGTAAATAGGCAAATTAGTTTCTCGTACGCCGCGTCACTTCCGCGCATTCCTCTTCCTCGAACGGGAGGGGGAGGGGGAAAATTCGCGAGACGGAAATGCACGAGAAAATATTCGAGTCGTTTCGAGAGAAAAAACTGAAGAAGAAAAAATTCGTTCGAATCGAAAAATATGATACGTTGAGCAAGGATGAATAGGAATAGAAAATTATACCACGTGGATACCACGATTTTCCACGATGTGATCATCTCTGTCTTTCCAAGAAAAATATTATCCTGGAAAAAAATATCGCGGATAACGAATATCCGAAAAACGTCACCCGAAAGCCTATCAAGGGTGCAACGAGCAATTAGCTTTTCGGAAGCTTTCCGTATCGAGCAGGCGCGCTATTTCCACCCCCCCTTTTTTTTTTTTTTTTTTATCTTCAGTTTTTTAATCACGAAAACAGAAATTCCCCCATCGCGCACGTGAAAATATATTCCACGCGGTAGAGGGAAACGTTGATTCCGTTGGCCATATTGTTACACGTAACGCGAGATGCCTCGTGAATAGTAGCCGAATCGGTGTATAGCCGGTGACAGAATAAAGCGACAAGATATATATATATATATATATATACATACACACGCCGATGTGAAAGTGCGCATTGTACACAATGCGCCACTTGAATCTTTGAGTGCGTTCGCGCACAACCGTGTACCGTCCCCGATGCCGTCAAAGCGATGCTTGATCTTTTGATTTTTGTCTACCACCATCACCATCGCCAAGTGGATGTTACTGATTATATTGTCGAATATAACGCGCCGCCGCGTAAACAGAAATAGAACCTAGAACCTTTTGCTTTGTTCCGTTTCGCTCTCGTTTCGTTCTCGTTTCGATCGAGATTAATTTAGATTTCTATTTCGTTTTCCGACCTAATTCCACTACTCACTTATCTGAATTTTTTTAATAGAAATTCAATCTTTAACGATTTCTCCAACGGTTGCGTTAATCGACTCGATGGCCGACCAAGCGTTTCTCGAAAAAAAAAAAAAAAAAAAGTGAAAATGTTGGAAGATCGTAGTCACGCGCACTTTAGATAATTAAAGAAACGAAGGGGGGAGGGGAGGAAGGAAATTTTGAAGGCGGAAGAAATTTCAACGTCGGCCATATTTTTAAATCTACCCCTAGGCTTCATCCCCTGAGATCTCGAACTTCGTCATAACCTAGCTCCCGAGGAAAAAAAAAAGCTGATTTACGAGGGGCCAACACGCACGTTTCTCCCTTATCTCGCGTACGCACAAACCCCAGTCACGCGCCTTACAAGCCGTGCGTTATCAGCGCTATCGTGCCGGTCACGTGGCGGTCCGCCGCCATTGTCATCGTTTACGTGCCTCGAGACGATTGCCACCAGCTCCGGCTCTATCAAAATTCCTTATAGTTTTTACTCTCTTCTGCTCTTTCGCATTTTTCTGCGCATTTTCGAACAATAATCTTTTCGTTAAACTTTAACGAAAATCCTGATGCTTTGAACATTCGTTCGTTTCAGCTAATTGCTCTGGAAAAGGTGTATAATTTTAGGTTTTCCTAAAAAGAGAGTTTTACGAGCTTGCTATATATATTTGGATGGTCTATACGTGACTTTGGATCGCAGGCCATTGTCGGGTATCGGTAAATCCTCACTCGCTCTTTCGTAGGCCACACGTAATTCAAGTGTCTGCTATAAATTGTTCTTAAGCTGAATAACGCCCGGCTATCTACCCCTACGACCCTTAAAAAATAGATATGGTTCGGAATGGCTGACCACAATAGTGAAAGAAAGAAGGGGCGGGAATATTATCAACTTTCAAATAAACTCTCTATAGGCACGAAAGAAATTTTAAAATTAATCCGATCCGATTAGAAATCTCTTTTCGCCCGAGAGGAAAGTAATACAAATATTATTTATCGCATAAACGCGCGAAAGCGAGAAATTCGACAGTGAATCGAATTATTATTTTTCAAATATGTAAGATTCGATCACTTTCACTCGTCAGTTATCTCGATCGATCATTAACTTCTGGTCGATACTCTAACACAGATCGGATCAAACGAAATCCATAACGATCAAAATATAAATCCGCTTTGATAAAATCTTACGGAGTAAACAGAGGTAATAAAGATGGAGAAAGCGACTTTCGATGATTCGATCTTTTTTTTTCTTTCCCAATCGTGTTTTAAAGTTAGAACTGTTACCGTTATTCAATTTCCATTCAACGGATAACGCGCCAAGAAATGTGCTACGTATATACGGTGAAATATCGTTACAAGCAAAAGGTTAATTTAGAGCAACGCGCAGAATTGGAAGATGAGCGTTCCTCTTCTCTTTTCCTTCGGGAAAATCCAGAGCCACGTCTACGATAATTCAAAAATTAACGAAATTTCGGGGAATCTCCTCGAATTTGGATGGAAAATAAGAAACGCGTAATACGATTAATTTTTCTCCGCCTCGAAAGAATTCGAGAATCTTGGATTCGCGTGAAATTTGCAGCAATCTTTATAATTTAACTTGATCTAAGGCAAGGGAAACTCTTCAATCCTTTTCGCTTTTCTCTTTCTCTCTTTCTCTCTCATCTTTTGCGATAGATGAAATACGAAAGGAAACATGGAAACGTTCGAATAAAAGAAATTTTTTGAACGATAATACCGATGCTTTTTCTTCTTCTTCTTTTTGAATTCTGATCGGCCGTCACCCGTTGTAATGTAAGTTAACCGATATCATCTTTAAAATGAAACATCGATTACCTAATTAAAAGTTAAACGTGTCGATGAATGGAAACGTGGATCGACAAGAAGAGGAGCCATCCCAATTCCTTCCATTTTCAACCCTCGTGTTTTCCGCCTCGAGTGTAAGCGCGAAAAAAACCGTGTACATTAAAGGGAGGAGCAGTAAAGGACGAAAGAGGATGAACAACCACCCTTCGAAAACGATAAAAATAATCTCCACGGAGAGCGGTTACCAAATAAGAGTGTCATCTTTCCGCCCCTAAGGAAGAAACCTCTGCATCAAACAAAAAGAGGCCTCGTCGCGAGAATAGAGAGCGCGAAATGCATATTTAAACGATCGTCGCGAGCCGTTTCGACGGAATGGAAAAAGATCAAAGAACCGGCGGAAACAGTTCCTTAATCAAACGAGCCGAAAGAAGATGTGCAGACGATCTGAAATGAAACGTCGTCGCGTGGGCCTTTACGAAAGAATACGCCTCGACACGTGTCGATCGTTCGCACCCTCTACTCGATTAACAACCAGCCTCAAGAGATACAAACTCTGAATAAATACACCCTCCTTTTTCCAAACTATATTCCAAACTAGGCTCTCTCCTGTTCACGCGAGAATTAATCGGATCTAGAGAAGCACCCTTTCGCAGGGAGAAGAATTAGAAATTATACGTCTATTCACACGAAATTCGCCGAAATATGGAAATAAATTCACCGTTACGAGGAATGCATGGCTGAACAACAAGTTACACGTAGATCCAAATACAGCCGAGATTAAGCCGGTATCGGTGTCTCGAAATGCTCGATTTCGACCTCTCGTTTCGTGTTTCCGCAAACAGAAGGGAGCACAGAAGGGCACGGACCCTTACTTGAGAGAAGCGACACAACGGGCGAGTATAAACGCTCTCGGTGTCGGTCGCGTGTGTACGGTGGCGGGCCTATACAAGGAACAATGGGGAGGCAAGTTTGTCCGGTTACAACGCAAGGAAGGCTTCGCGCGACGCTACGATACAGCTCTGCGGTGCACGGCGTTAATTCATGCAAACACATCGGACAGAGTGAACTGTGTTTGCGTTGTGTTTCGTGGCCATGACGTTTGCGCGACCCTAAACTACTCCGACACGAGCGTAGAAATTTCCTAGATCCCTACTAACCCGTTGTATCGATACCGTCCAGAGGGAGGGAAAAATTTATTCTCTGCTCTCCCGATTCAGCCTGTAATAACACCTTTTACCATTTTCTTCAATCTCTCGTTTTCTTTCTCTCTTTTTTTTTTTTTTTTT
>NW_006263440.1:305604-306455 GCF_000469605.1 Apis dorsata
TGTCCGCTAATTAAATAACTCTGCCCCATATAATTAACTGGATATACCAACAACGGAGGTAGCATCGTGTCAATAACCCGCTTTGCACAATGGCGAATTCCGTTTTCATTGTTCGCGTCGGCCTAATTGCGGCCAAACTCAGCTACGCCAATTCTGAGTTACCGCCGAATCATTTGAAATTCCCTGTTTCCGCCTCGTCAAACAGCGACCGGCAAACACCCTATCCCCTCCCCGTTTTCGATACTTTAAAATCGAGGCTAAGTAATCGATATAATTCAACTTTCCCCGATAACGCGTTTTTCATTCGTTTTACCGTTTCCCTTTCGTTCCCCCATGTACACGTTCGCGCACACACGATTCTTTTTCCCCCTCGACTTTTCTCTCTCTCCCTCTCTTTAATTATTCAAATCGACGCGTAGTACCACATTTCTCTATTCTCCTTCCTTCCCTTTCATATACGATTTAAAAACAAAACAGCTACGATACACGTTCGCTCTTTATTAAATTCGCCACTTTATTAAAAATGAAACGAATCGTATCGATCGATCTCGTCACGAATGGAAGACGACAGAAGCATCTTCGAAACAAGGAGGAATAGAAAGAAGAGAGACAAGGGTAATAACACGTTGGAAATTCTTAGGGGGGGAGCTCTTCCGGAAAGAGACCTCCGTTGATATTCTTTCTTCCTTATCCCTCCCCGGCTTTTCCACGCTCGTTACCCGGCCAATTCCCGCAAATACTTTCCGCGACGCGCGTAAAAATCAGCGAATTCCACGGGGCGGTATTTTCCGATAACGTAAGCAGCTCGCACGAGTTCTCGCGACTCGGTCGTACGTCGACCCCCCCCATCC
>NW_006263440.1:306830-314596 GCF_000469605.1 Apis dorsata
GCATCGCTGGTGGATAGGCTGACATTCGACTCCGTCGCACGTCCCCGAGAATCCCCCGAGATATTCGTGGAAAGGGGTGAAAAATATTAGACAGGTTATATCGGGGCTTGGATTCCGCTCGGTCGCCTGTTTTTCTTCCCTTATTCCCGATAACGTAGTAGAGTTTCGTAACGCTGAAAATAAACCGGGATGGAAAATGTATAAACATATATATATATATACGTGTATAACTTCGATGTTGACCGTCTTCGCTGGTAGTTTGGAGGGAAAGGGTGGCAACGAATTATGGACGAAAATATGGACGAAACAAGGGAAAGAGGAGGGAGAGAGGGATTATGGGAAATATTTCGGTTTCGACGAGAAATTGATCGAGAGAGAGGTAATCTTCCTCGTTCGAACTACTAGATTTAAATGGCGGGAGGGAAAAAAAAACCGGGGGAGAAGGAAATTTGGATGCGGCGAGAGATCCTTTGGTATTACAGCAATTTCACCGGTGGTCGAACCTTTTCTTCCCTACCCTCGATATTATTTCCCCGCCCCGGGGCAAGAAGTCAGATTACCCTCCCCTTTTCCCCGCACAAAGAGGTTCGACGGTGGCCGGCCAATTGTATCCTCGACGACGGTGGTAGGTATTTCGTCCGGTCTCGAAGATTTTCGAAACGCCGCAACGCTCTGAAGTGGGCGTTTAACCGGATGGAAATTACGAAAAGAGGGAAGAAGGGGAGGGGAAGAAGCAGAGAGCCAAGGCCATCCGGATGACGGTGGTGGAGAGGGATTCTCGTTTCGACGACGACGACGATGGTCGAAATTTCGGCAAACTTGAAATTCTACCCGAGCAAGATGGAACTCGGCCACTTGTTTCGTCAAAACTTCATTCTCTCTACCTCCAGCGAAGATTGTCATTGCCCCCATGCTCGTTTCCTCGGTTATATGCAAATAGAAAATATCGTGAATGGAAGCTGGACGAGGCTTCGCCAACTAGAAAACTCTCCGAGCAAAATTCTCCTACAGGGTTGTTCGTTCAACCGTTTTGCTATGGCCACGTCTATGGCGTAATTGTCGTCGAATTTTCCAACGGTCAGGGGAAAATTTGGAAAATTTCGCCGTCCCCCGAGATCCCGTTCGTTCGTTGTTTCCGTGAAGAAAGAGAGAGGAAAGGGTTAAGTTTGCGCTCAAGTTGAAAGGGATCTTGCCCGTTTGCCAGACACGCGTTGTTTTCTCGCGTTTCGAGATAAATAATAAATAATTTCGTATAAACGAATGCATTAGCAGAAACGTCGATATCGTAGATACAACGATTCGAAGAGGGGCGGACAAATTTCACGTTACCGGTTATATCATAGCTTCTATCTCCATGAAGATTGCACGTCCGCCCACCCGCGTGCAGAGAGAGTTTTCAATTTTCGATAGAGATCAAATTTCTGCGCGGGCCGATCCGTAGAAACATACGGGGGAAGGGGAGGGAAGGGACGAGTGTCAAAAATGGACAAGAAATCATTCGACGTCGATTCGTTGACAACGATATTTCATGGATCGTGTTTTGTTGCACGAGATACGAAGATGGATAAAATACATTGAAAAATACGCGGAATAATAGAAATTTTCTGCGTCCAAAATTTCCGCTTCGTCATTCTAAAGTTTCATAATATTTCCAAGTATATTCTTACATGTAAATACGAATTTTTCTCCTCTCTTGTAATACGATTCCTTTATACGGATATATCTTCCATAATTAATCTGTTCCTCGATTCTTGGAAAGTAAGAATAAGGAATAATAGAAGGGAAAAAATGGAGAAAACGAAGCGACGAATCGTTTCGATTTTCCCTTGGCGGAAAATCGCCGCGTATTTATTACGAGCCTCCAATCGAAACTACGTACGCAGAGATTGTTATCGTCAGACTAGTCACAGATATCGAGCCCGCAACGAAGGGGCGATTTCGAATCCGTTCTCAAACGCTGCCGTCAACCAAGAACGGAATTGCGATCCTTATCGAGAACAGACTGCTTCTCCACGGACAGATTGAAAAACCTTCGTCTCCGTTCTCCCCATCCCGTCGATACGCACGCACGGGTCGTAGTACAGCGATCGACTGACTGGTCGCGACGTAATATCGACACGTAAATATTGCTCTGCCGCCGTTCAAAACAAAGTTGCCCGCCACGCGGCTCGATCCTCGTGCGACGGAGAAACAAAATCTCAAATATCTTTCACTTTGCCCCGACCTCGATTTCGCGCGAATTTTTATCGATGAACGAATCTTTTCTCTTCTTCTTCTTTTTCTTTGTCCATCCGAAAAAAGAAAAATATATTTCACATATTTCTTCATCGATTTTTTCGTCGCGATACCGATGGAAAACAAACGAAATAAAGTTGTCTATTGCGTCTCTCATCTCGTGGACTCATCGGTAAAGTATTATTATATAGATTCATCGAGAAGTATTCCTCTTCTCTACTCCGTTCGAATGAAACTTCGCCAAATCGGATTCGGTTCTTCCTCTTTTCGCTCGCATTTTACGAGTCCACGAGTTTAAGAACCGTTCCACGAATCATCCATTCTCTTCCAAACGTTGCTCGACTATCGACTCTATCGAAACGAAGACATCGAACGAAAGAAGAATCCGCTATGTTTAATCGTAACACGGGGGTGTCCCACCACCCACGCTTCGGCTTCGACCTCCCCAAAACGGACGGACGACCGTTTGAAATTTATACATCGTATGCCCCGTGGGCGAGACCAACGATTTTCGTAATTTTCGTTCCGGAAACGGACACGTGCGCCTCAAACGAAAGCTCGAGCACCGTAGGGGTGGTGGGTCACGTGGCGTGGGGCGCAACGTCCTTAATGAAAAATGTGGGATGGTTCCTTAAACGGCGCGGTCGTAACGGAAATATGCAAACATCGAACGGCGTTGCGGTGGTTCGAGATGGATATTGGACGAGGGCTGCTAATTCCACGCTCCGGGCTGAATTTTGAAACCATGTTGAATTTTTGGTTCGATTAATACGGGAGAAGCTGTAGAGGCGAGAGAGTATTTTAGAGTGTGTTTAGTCTGCGGCTTGACAGATAGCTCGAAAGGGGCAGCCGACATTCGGGTAATTTTATCGTATCCTTTTCCTCTTTCGCGTTGATCGTATATTCGCGATGATATCATCACGATGAACGTTTAATTTACTGATATCGAATTTTTCTCGCTCGAATTTTTCAATTAAGTTTAATAGAGATAGAGTATCGTCTCGAAGGAAGGGACAACGAATAATTGACGAGATTTAATCGGGTGCAACGAATCGAATAATAGCGCGAATAAACGTATAAAGGTATTATACAGTAAAGTGGATTATAATATTTATCCGAGATTCGGGGAGGTGCAATATCGAAATTTTCCCGTACACGGGGTTACGTCCAACTAAATATCCAACGTTAATTTGCATCAAGGGATTACCCGTTACGTAAAGGCACGCCTACCGATAATTTGCGATGAAAAATTACGATAAGTGCACGGCCGTATACGCGGTGCGCTTCCAGACCAGTTTTTGGATTTAACGGGCTCCGCCAACCGTAAAATTGTTTCGAGCGGGCCGATTAAAGTTGCTACCGGTTACCTTCCAAGGGCTAAATGTTAATTTAGACCACGGATTTCTCCATTACACCAAGGATAATTAACTTTTACATAGGTCGATCGTCGCCCCTTGCACGATTATACGATTATATAGGGGTGGGTATTTTCACCTTTTGAAAATTTCTCTGATATGAGGGGAGAGAAAAGAAAATGGTTTCGAGGGAAAAGAAAGGGAAGAAGATATAACATAATTAATAACTTGAACAATGCGATATAAATCGGGGAGATAACAAAATTACACAAGAAACATGGAACAAGAAATATCGATCTGGATAATCCCAGATAATCGTAAACCACGTTTAGATTTAAGTTAGAATTTTCATGATACAGGAAAATCGAGACGGTTCTCTCTCCTCTCTCGATAAAATCGAGTCGACGAGTAATATTCGACTCGTTCATCGAGCTAATAAATTCCATTTCTCCAATTTCTTTCGCGAAAAATTTAAAGCCAGATAAACACTGTTATTATAATCACCGACGTACTAATTGCCACGTTGAGCAGACGCGACCGAATACGTGTACAAAGTTTCGTTACCACGTCAGAGGCAAAATGTTCGAGACGAGGCAAGAGCTCGAGATGCAAATTCCAAAATTTCCCGACAACCCGTTGCCAGCGTGCAACGTCTTGCAACGACTTGGAAGTCGAGAGAGAGAGAGAGAGAGAGATCCGCGCTTCGACCTTGCTATATACTCTCGACACGAGAAAGAATCGCAATTTACGAAGCAACGTTAAGCAGCTTTAAGCTCGATACGGATGGCAAGGGTTAAAGAGGGTCGTTCCCGGAATCGTACGAGATGCTGCGAGCAAAAAGGCGTGCCAGCAGTTGCCTCCTCTGTGATTTACCAGCCAACCCCCTGCCATCGCCCCCGGAGTTGTCCAACTGTTGTTCAAACTGTTGCGAGCACTAGTTACGCGATATCAGCCTGAGAATTATGAGCCCTCGTGACGAATAGCTGTTTTTTCGAGAGAGAGAGAGAGAAAAAAACAATATCGATAGAATTCGTGTTCTTTTTCGTCTCTTTTTTCGAAGCGCGCGTCGTTTTTCAAGTTATTAAATAATTAATTGTTAATCAAGAAACGAGCAAAGGATTCTTAAACGCTCTTCCCCCTCGAAACATACGAGGGGAAAAAAAAAAATAAAAGAGACATCGAACATCGATCGAACGTAAACCCAAATTTGACACGGGGTACAGGGTGAACAGAGGGAAGGGATGATCTCCCTTCCTCCACTTGTCTCGTTCGAAACAAACTGGGAAACAACTATTTAATGCGGATAACAACGTGTAGTGTTCCCATTGTCGAGAGAAAAAAAAAAAAAAGAAGGGGAAAAGAGAAAAGGGAAAAAGAAGAGGAAGAAGAATATTCACCCTCGAGGAATATCGAGGAGAATAGTCGAACAATTTCCGTTCGATTTCACGCCTCCTCTGTCAACATTAGCGAAAATATCGTTGCGATGGCGCGGCAGATGCGGAGAGAGGAGGATCTCGCAATGTGTACTTACATAAATTGAAGGAGAGGGGGAGGGTCGCGGCGACATATGTCGCCGATGCATCTCGCGCGCCACGACAAAAGGAGGAAAATATCGGCGGCGTGAAATTAGGGCGGCGTGAATCGAGAGTGCGAGATCGAGCGTGAAACGACGTAATACAAGGGGAGTGACACATCGATACAGATGGGGGGAAGATATGGACAACGCGTGCCCCGACGCGGCTATAGGTCCACGGTATAGGTCCACGGGACGGCGGCCCCTTGGGACGAGCTCGCCTCATTTCCGCACCCGCTATATTAACCGATTAATTAGAAATCGTTGCCTCGTTGACGCCATCTTAATCTAAGGGGAGCCCTCGAACGGGGGATGCTCGTCGGTCTGGAAATTACGTCCGTGGAGAATACGGAGAAATTACGCCATCGCTCACCGCTCCAACTTCCTAATTTCCTACTTTTTCGAAACAAATTTCCGAGACTCGATTGAAATCGATTAATCCTGCCGCTCGAAAATATATATATATATATCTTTTCCAATTTACAAGTCACTGAAATACGTTGTATATACACGTTGTACTTTCATCTTTTTAAATTCTGCAAATGGGCCACGAATAATCGCGGCCGTTGCGGTAAAAGAAGAAAACAGGGCCGCGTTTCCCCGTCGAGGCGAGGAAAGTAAAAAAGGTTCACGCTCGGTCGATCGTTAGAGAGGAAAGACAGTGGATGGTTCTTTGCCGATAATGCAGCCTAAAGGGGGCGGAGATATTGCGCCAGTGAAAAAAACGTGATAATTGGATCTCTGCACGGAACAGGTGGTCGGCGACGATTTTTCTCTCTATTTGCGCCAGGTCGTAGATTTTTAATGAGATTAATAAAAAAAAGAACGTCGACGAGCGTATTCTCCCGGTCTAATTCTATAACTTATTTAATAAATTTGTTCAGGATCAACAGGTATTCCATCGAATAATCGATTTACTCGTTGTGAAACGATTAACGCGATAACGAATCAACTTGTTGTTTCGATATTCATCGATTCTAATATATTTATATCTCTTCGATTATATTCGCAATAATCGTGTATCTTAATCTCGTAATCTGAGAACGTCTGTTCGATCGAAACACGAGAACGGGCAAGAGAATCAACGAGACGGAGATTTCGCGATCGCGATGACGAGGGCTCGATAAGATAAGGAAAATTGGTTGGAACGCCGCGTCGATCGAACCGCTAATACCCGCATATTCTAAACGCGGCCGCGCCATTGCACAGCATTCGCCGATGGTCGGTGCAGCGCACCGCGCCATTGCACCCACGCAACCGAGGTGGAAGGAGTGGAAAAGAGGTTGTAAATGTGGACCAAGGCTACGGATTGCGCGTTGTAACGCGATACCCGACTGCGTATGTTGCGAATCCTTGGTCGCTCTGTCCACGCCCCGTTTTTCTTACGTTAATTTATTCCACCATTGCCTATCAATCGGCCCCATTTCGCACGAATGCCGCATCGCCGCGCGCATTTCTCCACGAGTTCGAGTGAAAATAAATCCCCCCCCTTCCCTTTCTCTTCGTTTTTTCTCCCTCTTTCATCGGGATAGAAGGGACGAGCGATGAACGCGCATCTGCTCCAAACTTTTCCAATTTTATCTGGCAACGCGTTACCTTTTGTTTCGCATCTCCAGAGAAATGGATTTTCTTACGGATACACGTATACGTTAAACATTTTACGCGGTATACTTCGAATACGATGGGAAAATATCTCGGCTTTGCAAACTTTGCAAACGAACGATCTCGCGAGTGTTCTTCCTTTCTTCGAGCTTCCGTTTTCTTCTTCACGCCGCAACAGCGTCAATCGAAATCGACTTCAACAATGGTGTTTCTTCATTTTTTTTTTTTTAATCGTTTAATCGTAGGATTCGATTAACACCAGGATCGAAGAATGGTGAAACTAGGGAAGGAGGGAGGGAGGGAAGGAGGCAAAGGTTCGTCGATAGGAATGCTCTTTTCAGGGGTTCGATTTCACAGGTAACCGGGCGGGCAAAGAAACGACAAAAGGATACTGACAGAAGGAATTCGGTGAATATCAGGCACGGCACGCCACCTATCAAAGCGTACAATAAAAGCCAAACGAACCGTGAATTTTCCAGCGTCACGCGTCCAATACTTTTCCTCTCCTTTCCTCATGGCGAAAAATATCCATAGACGAGGGAAAAGTATCTGGCAGCGGAGCGTATGCGACGCGAATCGACGTGTGTGCATAAACCCTTCCATCGAATCCTCCTCCTCCTCGCGCTCAGACATGCAAATAACTCGTCGGCTTACGACGAGCTTCCCCGCTCGATTTGCGAGCCAATCCATGCCCAATAACGCTAATTCGATCGATTACGGGAACCGTTCATTAGTCCCCTCGATCGATTTTCCGAAATTTTTCGTTACCTGCCTATTTCTATTCCAACCGAAACGTCTGATCGTCTCTTTCTCTGCTACTTTATTATGGCGCGTGGTTATCCCTGCGTATACCCAGACGGTGCTAAATAATCACAGAGAGAGAGAGAGAGAAGGGAGAGAAGATTGACTGAGACGACGTATATCGGAATCGATATAACGGATCGCGGCGTCAAGTCAAAGCCTCTCTCTCTCTCTCTCTCTCTTCCTCTCCCTCTGGACAA
>NW_006263440.1:314988-325881 GCF_000469605.1 Apis dorsata
TTCGGACGGATTTTGCTTCATATTGCCGCTGCAGGGTCTTGGAACCGGTTAAAGGCGGTTGCGTACGTGGCGTTACCGTTTCAACACGACCGTTTTACGAACCGTGTGCTCGTGCAAAAGTAGTGTACACAGCGTGCTCTATATATATAGGTACGTAGGAAGGAGTATCCGGAAGGAAGGAAGGAGGACGGAAGAGGAGGGGGGAAAGGCCTTTGAACACCTTTGAACGGTGTTACCCCGAGACAAAGCCATCATCTCAGCATTGTCTGGGCCAAACCAAGCAAATCAACCGCCAACCGCTTCTGCCTCCCCTCCCTCCTCGTCACCCACCTTCTCACTCGCGCGCTCTGCTCTCTCAGGAGTCCAAGCTCATCCTTTGCCCCTCGTGCTTTCGCGCCAACACCGTGCATGCAGCCCAACCTTCCCTTCCCCTCTCCCTTAGCAAAGGAACCATTGCCTCCGTTCATCCGTCGTGCTCCAACTTCCAACTCTCCATCCTTGCCCCGCTCTTGGCAAGGAACCGAAATCGAAACTTTCCTCTCCCCCGAGTACCTCGTTACCTACGTTTGCCACACAGGTTGTACGAAATCCTGCGACGATGACAATGAGCGGATTGGGAAGAATAATCGTCGTGCTTTCGTTGCATCCAGCGACGGAGAAGATCGAATTTTAAACAAGGCTTCGTCGAAACTGTGTCGTACGAAAATGTATACGTGTATTTTTCGGCACGTGAGGCGAACGAGTGGCGAGCCGATAACGTGGGAGTGTGAGTCACGCCGCTCACGTAGGAGGAAGAAAAAAAACCGAATGGATGTAATTTCATCGCGAGGCATCGGGTTCTTCGAGATATATATATTATTATTCGCCGCCAACTCTTGGGAATCGCAATGAGCGAAGCGAGTGGAAACGCGTCACAGGACGCGCTGATACTTCTCTTTCGAGTGGAAAATGTCGAGCAAACTTTGTTAATTCGAGAATATTGATCGACTCTATTTCGAAACGATGCAATGTACGCGCGTTACTTGTTTTCCAACGTGTCGAATCGTTTCTCGATTTTCTTATTTCCGACGAGAATTATCGCACGGTGGAATTTTTTTCGTCTGAAAGATTTCGAAGCTCCGCAGGAAAACGGTTTCAGTCTCGTGCACACTTTTCGTCGAAGCGGGAATACACTTTTCGGTATCGGGCTCACGTTTCGAACAGTTGCAGTCGAGTCATCGTGGCACACGGTTGTAAAACTTTGTTTCTTACTTTTTCCCGGCATTCCCCCGCGGAGAAACTTCCCTCCCTGGAAATCCTCTCCGCTCTCCGGGAATATATTCCCTCAGATTTCTACGCGAAATGGAAAAATATGAATATTTAACTGCGCTAGTAGTTTTTTCGTAGAAAAGGAAAGAAAAAAAGAACAGTGGATCGAGCGCAGTGTTCATGACGTGTTGGTGGCCGGTAAAACGGTAAAAGCGTGAGTAAAACGACGAGCGGCATATTAACCGGAAACGCCGGCCTCCAAGCACAGGTGGTTGCGTGAAACCCGTCTCCACCCAAGCCGCCATTGGGTTCACGCTACGTTACGCACATTCCACCTTGCTGCTCGAATAGCGTACATTCTTCGCGTACACGCAACCTGCACGTGTTTCGATCCGTCATAAAACGATAGCTTATCGATGAATTTTTATCCTCAATTTCTCCGATATTATTATTATTACCATTAAATTACATATAAACGATATATACCATATATACGGTTTCGGTATATTTCAAAGCGTATTTTAATCGTTGATAATAAAACAAGTGGACACATCGATGATATAAACGAAAAATATATATATATCTTCGATTTTTTCATCGTTACGCGGTTTCTTACGCTTCGTTGAAGTTTACGAAACGTCGTATCTATCTTTATCCACTGTTCCGGAAGGATTAAGATAATAATCCGAGACCTTGTAGCGCGGCACACGAGGCGTGTAATTAATTCAGTTAGTAACGATCGTTCGAACGGACGAATTTAAAGATCGACAATTTCCGAAACAAACACCGGAAATCTACGAAAGAAAGATCGTAAGAAAAATTGGCGAGCGAATCGTGAAAGAAGAAGAAGAAGACGTTAGTTCAATATCCGAGAGCGTAATTCACGCTGGCAATATCCGTGCACCTGTGCGCGCTTATGGATCAGGATGGATCCGGGTATGGAAGCGAGCGAGGAGGGCGAAGACAAGCTCTGGTCGTCGACAGTTACGACGATGACTATGACGAGGTCTGCGGGTTTGCGGTTAACCCTATGCACCAGCCGGAGAGAGAGAGAGAGAGAGAGAGAGAGAGAAATAGGGTCAGTGCGTTGCATGCGAATAACAGCTAATCGCTGTCTAATAAGTTTGCCCGCATAATCGATAACAGACGTCGCCTCGAGCGCTGCTTTAACACGGCAGGAGGAGGAGGAGGAGGAGGAGGAGGAGGAGGAGGAAACCGCGGAGGATTTCACGATAACGTTCGATAAATGATATTCGATCGATTGCCTCGTTGATGGCACGCGGCGACAATCGATTTCCAAGAGTCGACAGATCGCTCCGTCGTTCCCCTATTACCGATTTACGGTGGTAAATGGCCGAAGGCAAATTTCTCGACACGCCATCCAATCGTCGTACGTTTCGTCGAAAGGAACGTTTCGAAGGAAAAAAGGAAAAAGGACTCTCCTACGCGCGCTACTTTCTTTTTTTTTCGAGAGAGAGAGAGAGAGAGAGAGAGAGAGCGCTTCTCGGGGAGAAAAATGGTACGATACGAATCTATACGGGTTAATAACGGAGGCAGATACAACAGCGATCGACAGCAATATCGACGGGATATTATACGCGTGCCATCCATCGATGCCATTTGCAATCGTGCCGCTCGTAGCTGACGGCCAGATCTCGTTTCAGTTTCGACGATTATACGAGGTGAGTCTGCAATAACGCCGCGCCCGCGACTGCTTTCTCCGACTATTTCCCCATCCTCCCCAATAATCGACAACCTGTTACGGGGTTTCCATTTAAATAAAGCTCGCTTCGATTCCAATTTTATCCCCCAGTTTAAACTTAACCTAGCTCGCTTCGATGACAAGGAACCGCGTTGCCCCGCGATTTGCGATCGGCTTGAAAACCGGCTAATGAACCGTTTTTGAGATGGATCGATCGAAGGAAAGCGTGGAAATTAACGATACGTTTCGTCTCTGTATCGGGTGGATAATCCGATTAACGGCACCGAAGGGAGGGAAAAGGGGAAAGCTACGAAATTACTTGGAGTCGGATTGGCGGTTTAATGAGGGGAGGGGAGGCATGGGTTTTTCCTTTCTATAAATTCAACGAGAATTATGATTTCATTAAAGAATGGAAAATCGTTCCGATAGCGCGGAATCGTTTCCTTATAAAGAAAATTGCGGTATATTTATAAAAGTACGGGCAGACAGCGGAGGAAAAATTGAACGAAGTTAATTATCCGGGGAACGTTTATTTCCAGTTACGGGGAAATTAAAAGAAGGAAGGAGAAAGAGGGGGAGGGGATAAAGTAGGATAGAGTTGGAAAGACAACGGTTATCCAAAGAATTTCACCCGTCCTCGATAAGTTTCAACCACTTTCCCTTTGCTATTTTTTTTTTTTTTTCATTCACCTTCACCAAGCTTTCGATTATTCTTCATCTTTTGTTCGATCGAGGAACTTTCGTCGCCACGTTTTTCACTCGAACGAATCCGATCGATTTTTTTTTTTTTTTTTATCCGAAAATCACAAAATTATTCGCCTTCCTCGAATATCTCTCTTCTCGTTCCCTTCAGGGACCAGACTCTCTCGCGATTCTGTGGGCTCATCGTGTGGGCGTCGAATGGTTAGATGCGCGCCCCCCTCGCTTCCTCCCTCCCTGTCCCCATCTGCCAGGGCAATCCCCCTGCAACTCCTGTGCATTACGGTGTCGGTTGGGTATCGTAGACAGACCGCGTCCGCCGTCCATCATGTCGTTAATGTACGTCGTTTTCTCTCCTATCTCTCCTCCCTGTCCCTTCCTTTTCTCTCTCGTGTCTCTCACTCTCTCTCTCTCTCTCCTCTACCCTCTCTCGTAAACGCGCTTATTCGTCTCGCGTGCATCTCTTCCATTCCAGTTTCTTCTCCGCTCGTCTGCTACTCTCTCTTTTTCTCTCTTCGTCGTCGTTGTTTTACGATTTTCCACGTTTTTCCCTCCCACGGTTTTTGCGCGAACGACGTCATCGAATCGCTTAAACTTAAACTTTTGCTTTCCCGCCGCAACTGCACATCGAGGAGGAACGATTTTAATCAGTTTAATTCATCGGGAGAATCGAATACTCGAATTTTAAAAGTTTCGACTTCTTTTCCGTTCAATTTTTATTCTTTTCTCTCTCTCCCTCTTTTTTCTCTCTCTCCCTCTGAAAGAAAAATGAATAGGCCTACCTCGCAGAGTTTCACGGAGTGGAATTGCGAATTCCACGGCCGAAAGTGGAATATATCTTCTCCTTGCAACCGGTATGGAAATGTCTTAATTAACTGCAACTCGTAACTAACTCTGCCCACCTGCTTTCTTTTCCCTGGGACGCCGAGTCGCTGCCTCGTCTACCAATTTATTATTTCAACGTGCCACTTCATAAATTATTCATCTATATATAGTATATATATATATATAGCAGAAATGTACTCCCTCTCACTTATCCTCACTCATTTCCCCATCTCTCAACTTTCTCGATACATCATATAATATTCCGCGACTGGAAACCATTATCCCGATAAGCCAGAGGCTATTTTCTCCAATTTCCCCTCTTTTATTTCACGCTTCCATTCCTTATTTTCCTAACCCTTCTCCCTCGTGCCCGATCGATTTACGACACTCGTTACATCGATCGATCCAACAATTTTCTCGCCAAGAGAGACACCGAACCAACAACGAACAAAGTATCGAAGCTAAGAAACTTCTCGTTTCATCAAGTGTAATCAAAAGATTCGATCGACGATGATTCCATCTTTTCTCTTTTTTTTTCCCCCCCTCTCGCTCTTTTTGAAGAAATCGGGATCGAAACGGATCGTGCGTGGTTCGAGGAAGTTTATCAACGTTCGACGATGACAGTGATCAAGGAAGAGAGCTCGTCGAATCACGTCGATTGTTAAGGTCATTACGCGCCCCTCCCGCGCCCCTTCTTCCGGGACTTGGCTCACAACCGACCTCACAACGCTTTCGCCGCTCTGCCTCGTATTAATTCCGGAGTTTACGATCGCAAACCCTCCGCTGCACGATCGCAATGTTGAAACCAACACCAACTTGCGGGTGGAACAGGCTCGCTGTGCTCTTACTTCTTCGTAAAGAAACAGAATCCTCTTGAGATTTAATCATTTAACGAATTCTATTTATCCAAATGTAAAAAAAAAAAAAAATGTACGAGACGACGATAAATTACTGTCCAAAGTTTCGAGGCATTTTCCAATTGGAATCATCCGCTTTTCGCGTCATCCACTTTCACGTCTCGCGATATTCACCGCGAATGGAAACTCCAAGTTAATCCGCGCCACTTTTGTCGAGCAGAATGCAATTCTACGCGTGTTGCTTTCAATTAAAACTTTCGCGCGGCTTTCCAAGTGTCACCGCTCGTGTCACCGCGCAACTCTTAATTCCCAAACTCGCGGACGGGACTTTTAACCGGCTCGGGATCGTCGTCGTCGTTGTCGTCTTTGCGGCGCGGAAAGGGTTCACGTGTCGCCTCCACGTTTCCAACGAGATATTAAAACCACGTGTTTAGACACGCTCTTGATTATTACGCTGCGTCACGTTCGCGTACGAAGCGTGTAATCGAAAGAAAAAAAGAAAGAGGAAAAAAAGATGGCTATTTTCGAAGCATAATAAAATTCGCAATAGCGCGACGAATTTTATTACGACGACGTATCGGAGTCGTAAATTAAGGCAAGTGTTGCGAAATCACCACGCTCCGTGCATTCCCCGCAAATTGAAACCCTTTCCCCTTAGGGTTTACGACTATGTAGCGGTATTATATTTTTTAAAGTACAATATATCGGCTTGATGATCCAATAATTATGCACGATTCCGTTATTTCGTTATTGTACCGTGAAGAAAAGATGTTTTAAAAGCGGCAATAAGATTCGAGAGAGAGATGAGAGGATCCGAGGTCATGGACCTTTTGTGCCTTTCGGAAGAATTGTCGGACAATTGTCGCGGGCTATTTACTCCTTTGTCGAGCACGCTTTTTTTCTTCTTCTCCTCCCCCTTCTCTTTTCGAGAAACCTCGGCTACAAACGCGGCCCCTGCTCCAGGTAATCCACAGAAATCCGCTATGCAATCAACGACTAATTCCTTCCCCTCCGTCCACCCTTCCGTTTACGAATACACAAGGCGTCGTACTTGGCGATTTCACGATCGTTTAATTTCTCCCCAGTCCCTTGTATTCGACGATTTTTCGGTTTATAAATCCTAATCTCACTTTATACTTTTATTTTATTTTATTTTATTTTACACGCACGAAGTGAATGTTACGGTTTAAATTCTGATAAAAAAGAAAAGAAAGAGAGAGAGAGAGAGAGAGAGAAAGAAAGTTTGCACTCGCAACAGATGGGAGTCGCGTTTCGCGAATTAAAAATTGTGTACGCTCGGTGTTCGCGTGATCAAAGAAATTGTTGTTTACAACTGGATTAAAAAAAAAGTTTGCTTCGTTAATTAAACTTGTACAACTCGTGGAATCCGACAAAGGATTAATTGGTTTTCATTATAATGTTTTATGAATATATATATATTATTTATCAGCGCGCCATTTCCAACGAATGAACTCGACAATCTCTCCTCTTCGGAAATTCATCGATATCACGACAATAAGCTTTCCCACGTGAAACTTGCAAGTGAACGTTCGCAGTTGTCCACTTTCGAAGCGGGGTTATAAACTCGATTTATGAAACGATTTTGCTCGTGATGCGAGGCAAAAACACGTCATAATCGCTCAACTATTCTCGACGCGGCTGCCATTTTTCCACTCTCCTTCATCCTCGTATTTCTCATATTTTGTTACTTCTTTTCTCGAGAAGAACGGCCAATAAAAAACGCGGAATTAATTAAAAAAAGAGCGCGATTTCGAAACAGAGAGACATAAAAATTACTCGTAGAAATTACAAGAATCGCTTCTTCGATTTTCGCGTATTTTTCCGTCACGTGGCACGCTGGTGATGCGCCATTTTTTTTTTTTTCCTTTTTAACGTCTCACAGCATTTACCTTGATTAAACCGCATCGACATTTTTCCTGCTCCGTGAGCGAGTGCATCTCTCTCTCTCTCTCTTTCTTGCTTAAAATTTCCTATCCTTCGTTTCTTTATTTTTCAATATATATATATATAGAGAGAAATTTCTCAAATTCCTCAACGTTCGAGTAAAATTCCATTCATACGTTCTATTTCCAATTGTAATTATACACAGCGTTATGCAACGCGTTGCGTGGAAATGTTTGATAAAGAAAACGTGTCGCGTCACGATTTACATGTTTCAACGAAATCATCGTTGAATCGCACGAAAGAAAACACGCGGCGATTGCGCGATCTCGCGATAAATAAAAAAAAAAAAAAAAGAATCCACGCGGTGTCGCGCGTTTCCCTTAACTCGACTGATCGTTAGAAAGGCAAGAGAGACTGAGATTTCACTTCTCGGGCAACGAGGACTGCTCGAACGAGAGATCTTCGAACGAACGCGAAACGAGCACGCACCGATCAAGGTATTCTGGAGAGGCGGTTTCGCGAGACGCCGTGGCATAAATCTCCGTGGCGCGAAGGAAGAAAGGAAGGAAGAGGAGAGGCGACGATTGGACACGTGTCCCGTTTTTCCCCGGAATTTCCCTCTCCGCCCCGGGAATCAATTTCACAGAACGCCACGGCCTCGTTACCGTTCTCTTTCGCGCGGTCGAGGCGATAAATCCGTGGCGAGTAAATGGAGTAACAGCAAAAGGAGAAGACAAGTTTGGGCAACGCGCCTCTTTGCGAATCTCTGCGCCCGTTTCCATTACCGTTACACGGCCGACGCGCTGCCTTTTTTCACCCCGAGAGAGAACGTTGACATCTCGTCGAGTTAATTAGCAACTCGAGGCTTAGGGAACCTCCTTAATGAACCGTTAATCATAGTCGTTGCGCTCGAGACGGGCTGCGTCGCGTGGAATCGCGCGAGTTTGGGTGAGGCACGTCTGCTGAAAAGACCGTTCCATCCGTCCACGTTGAACGTGTCGTCGGACTCGTGGCAAAACCGATTTAATTAACGAGAGTCGTGCAGGGCCAAATTGTCGGCAGTGTTTGATAAACGATTCTTTTTCCTTTCCTTTTTCTTTCTTTTTAAGAATACGCGTATCGTTTCGCACTATTCCTATATATATATATATATATACGTTAAACTATTCGTGACGTTGATTTCTCTCGCTCTTGGAATCGATCATATACGTTCGCGTAATAATTAACTCGACGCATTATCCTACATTCCATCCAAGTGAACAACCATCGTCGCGCAAACTCCATTACAGTTATTTACGAACAAAAGTGTACCACCGACGACGCTGTGTACCATTGTCGGCCTGGTCTCTGGAACTCGAAAAAGTGTGTGAGAGAGAGAGAGAGAAGAAAAAAATGAAGAAATAATAATAATCCTACATCGCGTCACTTCCATTGTGCGATCCACCGTTCCCGAAGGCCGAGATAATGGAGGGGCCCGGGCACAAAAGAAACGTACACCGCATTGTTTAAAATTATGAAATCTACAAAATTCGTCCTCCCCTCCGCCTCCCTTTAGCGGAAAGTCACGCGGTAAATGGGGAGCGGACGGGGAGAGGCCGTGGCCACGGAATCCTTGCTTGCGCGGCAGATGATTAATTTAACCTGGCCTCTTCCTTCTCGAGCTACGACGAGGGGGGAAAAAAGGGAGGGAGAGAGAGAGAGAGGGAAGCTCTGCCGCGCAATTATCTCTTCTTGCGTGGACTATTGTCTCGCCGGAGACGAAGTTGAAAAATGCACCGCTTGCACCGCGACAGCCACATCGCAGTTCGTGCTCGGTTTCGTCCACTGAATGAAACTCATTACCGACTAAGGAAGACAAATCCTATTTTTTCATTCGTTCATCGAGCCTTCGAGAAGCGCGAACGAGAGCCGACGAAATTCGCTCGCCCTTTTTTTTCTCTTTTTCTTTTTCTTTCAACTCGTGTCCTTCGGCAAGGATGTCGAAGCCGCGAACAATACGCGTCTCAAGCACACTCTTCTGTCGCCGAGTTCGGCTGCATTCTTCCTCGAGTGCCACCCCTCTCGATACGTTTCTCGCGATCCACAAAAGACGAGCACCCCACGCACCCACAATCTTATCTCGTTTTCGCGTGTAACGGCGACAGCGCCCCAGGCCGGAATACTTAGACGCCTAGCCTACCAACCTTTTGTTCTTCTCGAGAAAGAAAGAGGAAAGGAAACGTTCACCGTGAGTTACTTTCCTAGAACCCTCGAAACCATCCTCCCCCGAGCGATAACACGTTACCCGCAACGATCACTCTTCCCTTTCGCTCCCCAATTTTCTTTCCTCGCCCCTCCATTTCTCGAAACGAGCGCAAACAAATTTATATAACCTTTGCAGAAACTTATTAAAAAAAAAAGAAAAAAAGTATTCTGGAAACCGAGTTTCGTCGCGATTTCCATCCAAGAAATTAAAAATACCGTCAAGTTTCCTGCTTTCGTTAGCGTATAATGAGTAGTGAGTATAATTGAGCGCTGGTGTAAATAAATGATTTGATGCAACAACCGATATCGAACAAACTTGACCCGATTTCGTAGTGGAGAAAACGTTGCGCCGGTGACGCGTGGCTAGCTTCCCTCGACTAGGGGAGGGGGTGGCTAACTTGGCGGCTGAAACTGTGACGGGGCATGCGGCATGGCCGCGGCATGTTTGCCAATCGCAAACGACTTTAAAAGTTAAATATTGCGCGCGTGGTCGCCGCGCCAGGATTTCGCTCCCTGGATTCATCCCCGCTAACTCGGCGTAATCTCGTTTTCGGTTCCAGTTTCCCTTCCAAATGTGGAATTCCAAGCGCTCGTGAAACGCGTTTATCGCGTTTCGAGGGCCAACTTGGGGACCGCAAGTCGAATTGCCGAGCTTCATCGATGCGTTTCGTCGAGTTAGAGCTNGAGGGGGAGAACGGTGGCGCGAAGGGAAAGGATGAATTTTAATCACTTTTTTCCCCTTCTTTCCTTGTTTCCAGAATATCGAGTCGATGCGTTCACGAGACCGTGAACGTTTCTTTTTCATTCCTTCCAGGAATGGGAACGAATTCGGACACTCGAGAGTCGAGGTGGAAAATAAACAGAGCCTCCTCCGTGTCGTCGATATTTGTAAAAGTTTGATTTTCAAGGGTTTTAAATTAACCTCGATATGAAGAATTGAATGTAGAATTGCGAGATGAGCGGAGAAAGTCTCGTACGCGGGGAGATTGGGGAAAGGGCCGGTCGAGTCCTCCTCGAGGAGGACAAAGTCGGACAAAGTTCAAGCAAGTTCGTCCACCTTAGCCTGGTGTCGCCAGCAAAGAAACGTCTCCTCTGGCCTGCGGCTCGCAGCCATTCCGGATGAAATATTCATGTACAAGGTTAGGCGGGACAATTTTCGCGGAAAATAGCCGTGCGCGCTATCCTTATTTTCCCAGCTAGCAAGTTTACCTGTCGAGATATGAAAGAAGATGTGCCACGACTTCCGATCCTCGGTTTTCGCGCGCTCGGCTAATCAGAAAAATCTTTTCAGTCCCTTCTTTGAGCCCATCCGAACGAAAAGAATCTCCGCTCTCCTTCCCGCGCAATTTTCATTCCATTCCAATGATACGAAAGCTAATCAAACTGATTTCAAATATATATATATATATATAT
>NW_006263440.1:326034-335851 GCF_000469605.1 Apis dorsata
CAATACGAAATTTTATATTTTCAAACGGCAACGGGTTACGTAACTTTGAAATCGCACTACGGCATTGCGCAAGTTTTCATTATTTTGCGAGCTTATCGCGCCGAATTCAACGTTGTTCCATCGGGAGAATATCGGGATGAAAATTTAATATTATATATCGTGAAAAAAGAAAAGAAAAAACACGATCGGTTTCGATTCTGAGTATGAACGTACTGTGTTTCGTTAAATAGAAAATGAAACGGTTCGGTATTCCGTGCAGAGGAGATTCCATTGAATTATTACTGGGATGCGGCGCGCGATAAAAGTGTAACATTTTCAACGGAACGATTCGGACTCGCGCGTCGGCCGAGTTATTTCTTGCCAATCAAACGTAGTACCCAGGTGGCCCCCGCGTATGTAAATAACCTTGGTGGCATATAAAATTCAAGCAAGGGGGAGGGAGAGAGGAGGAGGTGTAGAGGTCGTAAAGAAAACCGGACGCGGGCACAGGTAAATATAAAGTGCGGCGTGCGTCGGATGTGTCGATATTTCACCCATTTCCACATCCCTCCGAGCTTTTCCTCGGAGCGTGCCTGTCAAGTCGTCCCTTTCCCCTCCCTTCCCCCTCCTCGCCCGCATTTCAATTTCGTTCATCCGCTCGTTGCCGAGAAGGAACATTCTTATTCCTTTCGACGCCAGCCAACCCTAGCCCCAGCTTCGAGGACTCCAGATTCTCCATGACAATTTCTGATGGCGGAAACACTAAACTAAACACCCGCCAATTCGACTTCCAGTCAAATAGATCGACTCCTCTTTTCCTCTCTCTTTCTCTCTCTCTCTCTCTCTTCGTTGAGCAAGGTGGAGAACGTGGAATGAGACTTTCCCCTCGAAAAATTGCGAATCCGGGAGGAAAATATCGTTTTGCATTACCTCCACTATTTGCTCCACTTGTATCTCGATTTCGAGTTTTCGTCTACTCGCCGTTTTCGAGAAAGGCCTTTCCGTTAACGACGTTGTCGAACGACTTTCTACAATTAAAAACTTGGCGGGATTGCCGGGTAAGAACGAGGCCGTTAATGAACGAGGATCCGATTAATTCCTTCATTGCGTCGTAGCCAAGTTTTAAAACGAAAGTTTCTAAATTGTCCCGGCGTGCGCCTCAAGTTTTTTTTCTTTTCCCTCCATCGTCTATCCCATCACCTTTAATTAATCGAGATTCGGGCGAGTTAATAAATTCGGAATCGCGCGCGAAAACCCATTGTCAACATTGTCGGCGTGGAAAAAAGGAAAGAGAGGCTTGGTTTCGTCGGGCGGGAGGAGGAGAGAATTCACGAGGTAATCGAGACGTAATGGAGAAATGGATACGAGCCGCGTGAAAATGAAGGCTCGATAAAAATTATTCGCTTCGGGCGTTAATAAATAAAATGCCCTCTTTCCTTCTTCCTTTTTCTTTTTTTTATTTTGTTTTTAACAGTGAGCGACGCGTGCGAGGAGTCATAATGAATCTCATTTGTCTGGAGAATAAAGAACGGACGGGCTGGACGTTTCTGATCGATAGTCCTGCTACGTACCTAGCGCTTCGAGCACCCGCAGCAGTTTCCCATAATTTAAATACGCTGTTTATGTTTCTTCTTTTTTTTTCGCTGAAGATGACCACAAAAAATTACAAAAATTACAAACCGCAAGTTGAAGTTATTTTCGCAACGACGATATTTAAATACGATCGTCGATCGTTCGACCGAAGGAGATTGTATCGCGAAACAGACGATGACTTTTGCCAGATACGGTTGACAGAATTTCCTTTTCGGGTTGAAGCGCATCGGTATTCGGGATGAAAAACTTTCGCGTCATTTCGTCGCTCAGTCGGGCGAAAAATGAGAACGGTTCGTTTCTGTGGGGTCGCGATTTATACCCGATATTAATCGTTCCTTGTTTATCGGTTACTTTTTCTCCTCTTTTTTTTTTTTTCAAATTTTACGCGATCAAGCAGCGGCGATATATTTTTTCTTTCCTTTTTTTTCGAGCTCGTCGTCTCGAGCGCAAAAGGAAATCGTCTGGACGCACGGCGAGGGCGATCCGTTATGCCGTTTACGTGACCGAAATACAGAAATGGTCGGGCGAAAGAAAGGCAGCGACGTTTCGCAGGATTCTCCCCTCCGGATTCCGGATGGGGAGACAGATTAGGCGAAGATAGGGTGGGTAGAGGCAAACGGAGCATACGTAACGGAGCGCGACTCATCGAGGTTGCGTCAGGCTTAATCCTCGTCGACCTTAGCCACGTGAATGCGCTTCTAATCGGTTAAAGGGTCCGCGCGTCCCTCCAGTCATCCGAGAGTGCTTGGCACAAATCATCGTTACCCATTGACAAAGTACAAGTTTCGAAATTTTGCCCAACTTCCCCACGCGCGTCCCAACTAATCCTAAACTCCGATAACTACGCTAATACCCGTCATACTCGTTCGTGCTACTGGACACTGGTTATTAAACGCGTTATCGCGTCTCGAATTTCCGCGCTCAGGAGGAACAACGAGGGACACCGTCGAAATTCACCGTCCAATTCCACCGTCCAAATTTGAATAAGAATTCGATTTCGACGAGAAGAATTAAAAAATTTCCATTTTTTCCATCGTCGTAAAAACGATATCATCCTCTTATAAACCCTTATAACTTTTCGCCGATTCCGAGGAAAAGGAAAAAGAATGGGATCTCGAACGATTTAAGAAATAATTCTCTCGTGAAAGAATCGGGGAATCGGCGAGTGTTTCGTCCAAGGTGGATCGGCGATCGCCTCGCACGAGCCTCGCATTCGTATGCAACTGGTTTGCCGCGCGTGCACACGGGAAAGGTAGGAGGAAGGGCAAACTCGAATTGGCTGAATCGAGCATGCGGCACGAGTGTGGCTGCCTTAACGACGGTTGAATGCATTTTCGGGGAATGCATGGGCGCATCGAGCGCGGTGGAACACAACGCGGCTGGCCAACTCCAATCTAATCGACTACTCGTCAAACAATCTCCGTGCGTTGTCAATCTGCTCCGTTTCGCTGTGACCGCGATACGGTGTGAACCGACCGATTTAACGATTCCACGCTTCGCCCCCTCCCTCCGCCATTCCACGCCCACCACCATTTCGACGGTAACCGTGTTTTCTCTGAAAAGACAATGCGAGCGCTAACGAACATCGCGTTTCCTCCACCATAGATTCGCCACGACGACAAATCGCGCTTCAACTTTTCGTAATTGTGTGTGTATGTGTGTGTGTGTGTTGCGACTTAATTGTTTGCTTGGGGGAAACAATGAGTCCCCTGATGGCTCGAGGAATAGTTCGATTTTCCCTGTTCCGTGTTCGTCGTAACCGAAGGGAGGATACCGAAGGAACGAAGTTTCGTTTCGCGAAATATATTCTTCAAATCGATCGTCCAAACGGTAGAATCCTTGCGTTGAATCCAATGCGTCTTATCTAGTATAGTAGAGTATGTAATGGAAAATAATTGTGTAATCTTATCTCGAATACGTGGCTCGCGTTGATCGAAGTTAAACCGAACTTCGTCGATCGATCGATCTAATTTCGTCCACACGATCTTGTAAATTAGCCCGTGGAACGAGGTCCAAGCGTCGATCGACCGACGAACGACACTTGACGCGACCCACGCGCAAATGTACAAACTTGCTCGTACGATCGGTTAATTAATGGGTCTTTCGTAACCCAGAGAGCGTTCGAACATCGGTTAATAAAATATATGATATATATATACATCAATCCATGACGCGTTAAAACGAACGAAAGCAACGAGGATCGAAACGAGGGGAGAGATTCCCTAATTGAATCGGTGTTTAAGACTCGCCCTATCGATACGAGTTTTCGTTAATATTCGTGCCACGGCTCAAAGTTTTCGGAAACGACACCGCTCCAACGGAAATTGAGTACCCGCCCCGTAATCCCCTATTAATATCGAGCTTTAAAGTTGTCCCCCTCGTTGGAAAGACGGCGACACGGCCTTCCCTTCCCTTCTCTCCCTCCTCTCCTAGATTATACAGCGACTCGGCCACGATTAATGTACGTTAATGTCGCGTCCAGAGAAGAAATTTCTCCGTTGGGCCGCCAGTGTATGCATCTGCCACTCCACGTCCACGGAAATTCATACAACAACGGAGTGCTCCATCTAACTCTTCCTCGAACGAAAATCCCTCTCGGCGAGATGCTGCCCGATCTCTTCTCGAAACGAAGAATCGTTCGGATACATTCTCGAGGAGAATATACGCAGAATATACACGAAATGAAACGAAATGAATATTTTTCTCTTCTTTGTCTGTCTGTCCGTCTCTCTCGGAGAGATTAATCGAGTTATCGAGCGTTGGTTCGGTGGGTTGTCGTAATTGAAGTGGAATATCGTTGGAAAGGGAAGATGGATTTAGATATCAGATCGTTTAATTGAGACAATTTTTTTTTTTGTTGCATTTCCTGGTGGGTTCGAATTGGCGAGGAATGCACTCGATGGGACAAAGAGATCCACTGTCCCGAAAGTGGGCGTTGGAGAATGCAAAAAGGGAAAATGATTTATGACGATCGAATCGGTGGCGGTGCTCCGCTCCAGACGCAAAAAAGAATCGGTAATTTATCGTAATCCGGCCCGATGGCTTGAAATATCCCAGAGCATTTGGCCGCAACGTGCGCGATGCACGACGGAGCCACGTAAGAAAAGTCAAACGCGGCTCGAATCCGGTCGAAACGAACGAGAGGAAGCGGTTATTCTTTGATTCGCCCTTCGTTTCCCACGAACGAACCGAATCTGATTCGTTAATAAAATTCTCGAGATTGAGGATTAATCGATTTCGAATGCTTATTCGAGCGAGGGATAATTATTGAAATCGAGGCTTGTCGAGGAGAAAACGAAATGGAAGGGGAAGATGGTAAGAAAAAATGGCGCGGATGTACCTCCCGTTCGCCGTTCGAGTTTTCAAGCGTCGTCGTATGAATTATGAAGAGAAGACAGAGAAGGGAAGAAAGAACTTACGAAGTGTTTAAACTTTAAACGGCCGGAAAACCGTTTTAAGAGTTGAAGCTGCACGCCCTGCCCCTCCTCCCGTATAAATGTATATAGACTTTTCGCATATATCACGAGGAGATTGCGCTCTTCAACGTCTTACGAGAGAGGAAACGCGCTTTCCTCTCGATGTCGCTCGATGCTTCGTTTCTCCGTTTCGGATCTTCAAACGTACCTGCAACGAAATGAAAAAGAGATCGTCAGTTCATCTTGTTTTTTCGTGTTCACTTATTAAGAAAAAATAAAGGAAAAATGTTCGAAGAAATGAGATTTCGAAAAAGAGAGGATCGTGCGTTCGTTTAACGTGCGTTTTTATCCAAGTTAGTGCCATTTACTATGCGAATCGATACGATTCGTTGAGGAAAAAAAGAACGAGAGAAATGCGAAAATAAGTTTGTTTATTTAAGGCAGTGTTATTGTAGAGGAAATTATTCCGATAAAGCTATATGGTTTGTTTGATTTAAAATCCGTTCTGTATTCGTAACAGAAATTAAAAATAAAACGTGAGATAACTCATTCGTTCAGGAGAGGAAATTTCTGCCTTGGTTTTAATTTAATTTCAGTTACATCTCAATGCTCGCTTCGACGTTTCATAAATCTATAAATTATTATTATTATTATTCGAAGAGATTTGATAACGATTCGTCTCGATATTCTAATACGACATATATATCTCGAAAACGTAAACACAGATTTCTTCGATGAATGTAATGATCTCGTTCGATTCCCGTTCGAAAAAAAGAATTGACACTTTAAATTCCCCATTTATTTCGCGCGACGATCTTTCAATATCAATATTTATCAAACGTGTGATATCGCGCGTCACGGTTATACCAATTCTGAATGAAGGCTTAATAATTACGTTTCTCTTTTTTTTTTTCAAACCAAGAACGAAGAGATCAAAAAGTTTATCGAATAGACGGAGGAAAAATTTTTGCACGATTCTATTCAATTGTTCGGGTTTTTATCGACGCACGACCGATACAAATATACAATAAGAGAGATGTTTCCAATAATTAGGAGATTCGAACGAGATAGAGAAACGAATTAACGCGACTGCGAACTCTCTGATAATCTCGACAAGCGTATAGATTAGATTCTATCTCGGCAGGTATAAAAGGGGAAAGTAAGAAGGTGGGACGAACGCAAAAACTTTTCCCTCGGAAGTCGAAGTCGGGGAGGAGAAGCTTTCAGGATATCGAGAAACTTGGGTTACCGGTTGGGGACGGAGGAGGGGTGTCTGCGTTTCCGCGGAAAATGATTAATTGCACTCCAAATCGAGGCGAGAATGCCTTCATTCTCTCCAAAAAGATATATCCCCCTCCTCGACTTTCAGCCTCTTTCGCCATTTTCTTTTCCCTCCCATTTTTTCTCTCCTCCTTCTTCTTTCCCGCTTTCCTTTTCAACCGACATCTTTTTCGAGACCGTGGCGGGAGGAGTCTCTTTAAAAACTGGCCGGCAATTATCCATTCACCGTTCTCCGTCTATCAAAGACGATCATCTTTCTTGATAATCCCGCCGGATAATCGAGTATAAATAGATTTAGATCCACGGCTAAAGTTGGCGCATAATTTATCAACCGAATGAATCGTGCGCGTTGGATGGAAGGAGAAAAAATTTCCTTCCACCGATCTATCTCCAATTAAATCTCCAATAATCCGGAGGAATGCGAGTGAGGGAACGAGCGGAGGTGGGATCGTTTTCGAAAACGAGCAACGGTTTCGGTCAAGGCGAATTAGGCGGTGAAGCGGAAGAAAAGAAAGAGGCGAAGGAAAGAAAATCCGGGTGTGCACTTCCTTCGAGCTTTCGTCCGACCGACCATCCGAGCGGTGTCTGACGACGGTTACACGAAACGGAATAGCGCGGTAGTGGAGGACGTGTAAACGAGCAACCGGGCGTAATAGCCGGCTGCTGGAAGAAGAAACGGAAGCTGGAAAGCCGAGACGAGCCGATAAAATCTACCGACCGGGACACGGCCTCTTGTGAGCGCTTATTAATATTCACCGTGTCTCTCGGGCTTCCAGGTACCACGAACGACTCCCTCTTCCCTCTTCGCGGGCCCAAGGTAGGGCAAGTATGCATACGCGAGCTGCACCGTTGCTCTCTTCGTATCCGCTCGGGATAAGATCGGTAAACGAACGGTTGACCGAGGAAGCGGGCATTCAGGTTCCGAGTTGCGAGAGAGCCGGTGGGCATTTCTCGGCCAAACGGGGTGGGGGGAGGAGAGAGAGAGGGAGGGAGAGAGAAAAAGGGAGGCAGGGAACGATCCCTTTTCTCCGTCGAAGGCTCATTGGATTGCGTCGACTAATTAAAGACGCGATTCCATCTAGATGTTAATGGCGCCGCAGGGGATTCGTTTCTTTCTCGCAATCGAATCTCGGTAAACTGAATCATCGTTTGACGCCGCGCTGGTCAAATAGCAGCAAGGAAATTGCGGATATCGCGAATAAATTGGCCGTGCTTTCGTAATACGCTTCGTTTTTCGTTTCCTCCCTTGGGAGCCTCGGTTAATTGGTTCCGCGTTACTCGAAACCTTGTTATTCGAGATTTTCTACATTCAGAATTCGAACAAACGATCGTAGATAGGTATGTATATCCGCGTTATTGAAAATCGGGTTATTCGATATTACGATTCTGTTTTAATTCGAACGCGTAGTTATTTCGGTGAAAGATATATCGAAAAATTGTTCGAGGAAACCGATCGCAAGTTTGATGAAAATAAATGATTTCGAACGAAAGAAGATTTCTAGAAAAAAAAAAACTGCGCTATCGAAACACTCCATTACACGAGGATCGTTGCAATTAAACGAGAGAGAGAGAGAGACGGAGAGTCCTCGTTGTTCGAAGTTCATCGATGATTGCGTTAGACTTCGTGACTATTGGCACGATGCGACGTCGTTACACTCGCATCGCACGATGAAGAACGAACACTCATAGAATGAACACTGTGTCTCGAAACGAGGATTGCGATAATTGTTTCGCAAAAGTCGCAATCACCTTTTTCTCTCTCTCTTTCTTTCTTTCTTTTTTAAACAAGTTTCGTTCGTTAACAAGTTTCAGGGAAACGAGAGGCGGAGAGAGAGAGAGAGAGCGCGGAGAAAATGGAGACACCGGTAGAAGGGGATCCTCGATAATAAATAAAGAAAATTAATCGTAGGGAAGTTCCGCCATCTCGCGGCAAGACCATCCTATAGAAATACATCTGAATAACAGGTGGCGCACCTGCCAGGTGCATGGATATTATCAGCTGGCAACGCGTGCCACGGCGACATTCACTAGCAACCACGCTGACCCGGTTACAAATGCACTTTGTGACCCAATTCCCGCCAATGAATCATATTACACTGGCCGTTGAATAAAATCATCCACATTGTGTACATTGCGAAATAGAATTTGCCTCTGATTTGCATTCCACGGCACGTTCCACATTCCCTCCAAGAATTGTTATTTTTCTCTACTCATAGAGATACACCAACATACAACCTTCCGATACAAAACAAATTTATCGCGAAAAATCCCGAACGCGGATAATTAACTTTTGAAAAAACTCGCGCGCCCGACATTTATCGCGACAAATATAACCCGATCAAATTTTTAACTCAATAATCCGCAACAACGAACCGTTTCTTCCACGGTTTCACCGCGGGATGAAACCGCGGATAACCACGCGCGTTCTCCCCCTATTCGTATTTGTCCGGCGTGCGAAATCGCGTTATCTCACTTTCCATTTCAACAAACCACTTCTCAGAGAACAATTCCTATTCCAAACGCACGTCGAGCCTTTGTGCCTAATCTGGTCTCTCCCGTGAAATATGGCGCGCGTTGGTCACGAATGGATCTTTACTGCATTCTCGCTCCAACGCTTCGGAGTGAATCATCGCGCTTCCGCTCCCGGTAATCGATAACATTATTTTTCTTAACGAGTGCTTCCATTATAAACGCAATCTTCCCTCTTCTGTCATTTTCCTTCTCGATTCGATCCTTAATCCAAAATCATAAATTTTGCGCATTTTCTCTTTTTCTTTTTTTTTTTTTAACCGGCAACTGATTTACCCTCCGTTTAATTATACCGCGCAAAGAGATCTCTTCTCCGCTTGATTTCAGAAGCTTTTTGAAAAAAAAAAAAGAAAGGAAAAAAGAACCTTTCTCCTCTGTATTTTAACTCGCGATGTTACGCAACCAAGCCGGAGGGAAGATGCACTCTTTCGTGCGTATAAACGGTATCTGTGTTGGCGTGGCACGGACGGTGTTGATGTACAGTTGCTTTAATTATACATACACGTATACGGGCGCGGAACAACTTTCCTCTAACGAATCGTAATTTAGTCGGAACGCTTGCTTCCAGTGAAAACAGTTAGCCAGCCGGCGAGAATGGCGCAAACGTTCGAATACAGCAGCGTATGGTCGAGAATGACCAATCGCCAATATATGTTAAAAACGAGTACTTTCCTCGTGTTGGATCGATGTCGCTAAGCGATGACGCGCTAGGGGGGCCACAAGAGATAAAAACGGGAACGTAGAAAATTCCAGGGCCGAGCAAGCAACGATGTTTGCACGATGCCTCATCGAAAATGCAAAAGGGTTTCCATACGTAGGAATGAAACGTGGTTTCGGGCCGCCAAAGTCACGCACGTCACTGTTCATCCGCGGAATGCGAAAGAGTCGCACGCGTCGTTATAAATATTAATGGCCGCGATGTGTGCACAGCGTGTTTGACGCGACCACTGAACCGTCATTATTGAACCGCCTAGTGGACCATCGAGTGGGGCCTAAAATTCCCTGCCCTCCCCCCCCCC
>NW_006263440.1:336042-336876 GCF_000469605.1 Apis dorsata
GAGGAAAAAAAATTCTAGCATGGAATTTTTATTTTCACGTGTAACGAGCGAATGACGTCTCAACGTTCGAATTAGAGAGACGTAAAAAGTCACATTGACACGATTTTACGCCGCCTCGATTGCGGCGGCGATTGTTGCACGCCATCCTTCTCTTCGAAAAAACAAAGGAAGGATGGAAGGAAGAAGGAGAGGAAGGGGAGAGGAAAAAAAAAAGAAGAGAAAGCGAGAGGTCGATTTTATGCGAATTTTACGAAATACGATCGGTATTCGACTACTCGAGCTCTCGTAACGCGATCGCAGCGGCAAATTGATGGCGAACGAGCGATCCGTTATCACCACGATATCCTCGTAGATTCTTCTTCTTTCGGCGGACGAAACTCTAACGGCTTCTGTCTTACGATACACCGTTACACGTCGAGCAGAGCTCGAGAAACGGTCGGATATGCACGATGATTGTAAATCTCGGCTCCGCCGAGGCCGGAGATTGATGGCCGTGTAAATGCATTTCGTAATTTGATGAAATGCAATTCCTGGTAACTAATGGGGAAACAGCTTTCTCTCTCTCTCTCTCTTTCCCTCTTCTCCCATTTATGCGTTCCTTTCAAACTTTACTTTGAAACGATTGTAAGTGTAATGGAACCATCTGGTGGTTATAATTAATTCAAATAGTCGAAGAAAGTATCAGTCGGGGATTTTATTTCCCCGATAATAGATAGCATGATTATTTAACGAGTATCCGTGGAAAATTTGCGAGAATAATATCCCCCTCCTCTATTTTAAAACAGTTCTTTGGTTGCTCGATATGGAAATAATCGATCATTTGTTTTTTTTTTT
>NW_006263440.1:336906-349915 GCF_000469605.1 Apis dorsata
CGTCAAATTAAACTGTTAATTTAATATTACAAGTTCCGGGAAGTGGACGTGNGTACACGCGTTTTTCGAAAAGGCTACGCGTTTATCCCATGGTGGAGAAAGATCTGTCGACAGGAAGTGCGTTGAACCGCAGTGTAACCTTGATGCCGTCACGGTTGTTGCATCCCCGTTGTCAGGTGTAACGACTGAACAAAGAAGGCCCTACACCAACGTTGAACCAACCTTCCACTCTACCTTCGATTCTCGCTCGTCTTCGAATCGAGACCCAATATTCGACACATTTCTTTCTCCGCGTTATATAATTAAAATCCTCGTTTATAAAAAAAAGTATATATATCAAACGACGATTGATTTCTCCTGTTCGAAATTACGAACGAACGGAATATAGGTCTCGCGTTTTCGTTTTCGTTTCGAAATTCATCGAATTCCATCCATTCGTCCATCCACGAAAACATGAGATGAAACGAGGAAGGAAAGAGACGGGGCGAGCGAAGTAAATAGCCCGTTAACAAAACGAATGGAAACGATAAAAAACGATAGAAAGAGAAAAAAGAGGAAAGTTGGAAACAAGGCGCGAGCGATTCGTATCGGTAAACGCGTAGAGAAATTACAATTAACCCGAAGATCGCGGGGATCGGAGAAAAAGCGTGGGGAAATCCGAGGAAATCGAAAAGCGGATGGCGATCAAAGAGCGATACAAAGAGCGAAATATTCCATCCCGGTGTGGCGTCGAACGATTCCTCTCAATTTTCATCGGATTCGAGCGATCGGCGGGATTCCTTTTTATCCGTGAAAAGAAGGAACGTATATCGGTCCGTGTCGTATCAATCCACGACCCGGGGCTTCACCGATACGCGATAAAAACAAGCAACGACGCAGGAAGAAAGCAATACACGCTTCCTTTCTTACATCAACGTCGGATCTCTCTCTCTTTCTGTGTTGGCGCACCCTCCGTTTCCCATTCGTTCCCTCTCAGTCACCCCTGCGCAACCGCTAGTCAGAGAGGTGTCTGCAGCGGCTCGCTGACCTGTTGCATGCTCTTTTGTCCGGGACCTAGCGCGATTCTGGTTTTCTGAACCGCTCTATACCGGCCGCTTATTCTTTCTGCCACTCCTGAGCGACACCCGCGAAACAAGAAACCGTATTGTTCCACGCTGCGAAATACTGTAATTTCAGTAGATCGGCAGTCGAGCAAGCCTCTCCTTCTCGGTACGCCCGGTTTCTCCGCGCGTATATACATGCATACGTACATATATATACGTACACATTCGTCGTTGAATTAAATTGTACCACGTCCAGAGAAGGAGGAGGAGGAGGAAGAAGAAGAGGATAAGAAGAAGAAGAAGAAGAAGAAGAAAAAGAAGAAGGGAGAGGTAGAGGATTCGAGGAGACGAATGATGGTTGGGATGGAGGACGACGGCTCCTCCTCGAGAGAGAGAGAGAGAGAGAGAGATAGGTCGAGAGGAACGAACAAAGGTTAAACGACGGACTCGAGTGATTTGCTGGGAATTAAAACGATCGCGAAACGAATCTCGTTAGCCAAGAGAGGGGAGAGGCGAGAACGAGGTGGCTAGGTGCCTCGAATTACGCGCACTTGGCGTAGGGATATAAGTACGCGAGTGAAATGTTATCCGTTCCGGGTCTCTAATTACGATCCGCGAGCTGCACGAGCATTAGGCTTCTTTCTTCCTCCTCCTCCTCCTCCTCCTCCGTTCTCCTTTAAACCGGAGAGGGGAGGGGGAAAAGGAACGATGCGATAGGTGTAAGAATTAGAAAGTAGATTAAAGAACCGCGTCGAAGAGGAGAGGATTCAAGAGTATTTATCATCGATGAAAGTAGAGAAAGAGACGACGAAATCGTGCACGCGTTTTTCGCGAACGTTCCACGGCTATATTTCGTTCCACGCGTAATCCACTTTCATGCTCCACGGACGAAGAATCGGTATGGTTTATCGCAAAAAAAACCGCGATTGCCGCGAGTTTTAAATAGCAAAAGAAAGAAGGAAAGAAAGAAAGAAAGAAAGAAAGAAAGAAAAAAGTAACAATAATCGGCGAACAATGGTAACGGAAATACGGAGATGATGTGCCGCGTCTAGAACAGGAATGGAACGTGACTAATTTTCAGATAAAGAGATTTACTTGCGAGGCTGCCAAGGCTGTCGATCGATCGATCGAACGAGCGACGACTCGTAACTCGAACTCAGTCGACGCGCGAATATAACGAATAATTGTCACGTAGATGGAACGTACAAGATTAAAAGGTTAACGTTTATTATTCGCTTAAGTAGCCGATGAGTCATCAGGTATCGAAAAGGGGACACGAAAGGATTCTAGCTTTGAAGAAGCGATGATTCAATAGAATCTTGTAATCTTGTACGAATGGTAAATGCGTAAAACTATACATATTTCGAGGCGAGAAGATTCGATTTCAAAATTGCCGCGCGAATCCGTTCTCTCTATCTCTATCTCTCCCTCTCCCTGTATTCGCAAACGAGGTGAAACGAGCGCAACGGAGCAGAAACATCGGCATCCGCTAATCGAACAGGTTGGACGAACCGGTTGATTTCAATTTCGAAACACCTTATCGTGTCTAACTTCCGTGGCGGACGTGCCGGCACGAAAAGCATTCTTGCACGATATTCCTCCTCCACCACAACTGTATATCGTTGTTTATAACGAGACCTAATTTAAATTCGATCAAATTTCCGCGTACGTCGGCGAGTACGTTTTACGAGTGTGGCTGGCTCGTCGGCTTTGCCAACAAGACGCGTGCAACGATCCCGAAACCCTCTTTTGCCGAGGAAAAATATCGGAGAGAAAACCGTACGTACGTAGAGCCGATCTCGTTTCCACGCGAGCCGTTTTCTCAGAAAATGGGCACGCGAGCGAAGGTGGTGGATGTGTGCAACGTCACTCGTTCAAGGCGAAGCGATATTTTCTCGTCACGTCCAGAAGAATGCTCCGTTGCCGCGCCGCCAGTCAAGAATTATTCGGGCAGGAAAATATGCTATGTTCATCGATACGCGGTTACGATTTTCCTTCTCCGTTTCGGCAATATTTCGTTTTTCCCAACTCTAACGACCGTGAGTCGTTGGCTTCGGAAAACGTAATCCACTTGGCGTTGCGTTCGCGCATTCCGCGCTCCTGGAATTCGAGAAGCCATTAAACCGCCGCCTTTGCCCGATGTTTTCTCCATTTACGAGTTTCCAGGAATTAACACGCCTCGATAAACGATAATCGTTTCGCCGCTAATAATCCGGAAACGGAGCGAATCATCGAACCGCTCTCCCCGGTTTATTATTAGGACGATTATAGCGGCGGTATATTAATTTCGGATTTTAATTTTTTTCCACCAATTCCTCTACCTTTCTCTCTCTCTCTCTCTCTTCTTCCATGCTTTTCTACTCGGCTCACCCGTTATATTCGAGTTATATATACACGCGGCGCTACGGCGGATTATCCTCGAAGCGTGGAAAACAACTTAACGAAAGGAAACACTTTCTCGCAGTTCCCGCTACAACGATCGCGGACGCGTCGAAACGCGGGGAAGGAAACGGTACAATGGCACACATGTACGTACAATATGCACGTATCCAGCCAAGGAAGCCGGTACATTAGATTCGAGGAAACGCGGCTATCTTGGCAGACGTACGCGGCGCGAGTCGTCGTTTCGAAGTCGTCTCCACCCGATCGTGAGAGTTTGTCGCGTTTATAAATGGTGTCGAGTCTACACCATTGAAACGTGACGCTCGTTTATTCTTTCGAACGTAGTTGGCACGCAGTGGAAAACGTTCCTTAACAGGTCCTCCTTCTCCTCCTCCTTTTTATATCGACGGAGGAGAAAACTGTCTCGCTGAAAATCGATTCTTTCGTGCGCGATCGCGCGTGGAACGTTTGAAATACCGTCGAAATAATAACCGTGTCGCGAGTGAATTATCTCTTTGATTGTTAACCCGGTATACTCGATCGACCTTCGATCTCTTTTTCAAAGACTCGAAGATGATTTCCATTACAAATCGCAAATTTGCAGGATCCTCGATCGGTATTAATACGACGCTCTGAGGCATCGAATCGTGGCAAGACGTATTTGGAAACTTCGTTACGTTGCCAATTTCATTAGGATCGTGATTGACGTCGATAGCGATTCGTTCAAACTATATAAGAGAACAAATTACCTTACGAATCGTTTTACGAATATTTTCTACTATACCGTCGCGATTCCAATTTTTAATAATTCAAACGTTTCGAGATAATTATATAATTAGGCCGAAAATAGTCCAACAATACAATAAATTATATCGTTCGAGACAGAGAAGTCGAGGGGAAGGGGACTTACAAAAGATGATTCAACCGTTGATCTATTCTTTCGAGCACACCTTCGACAGGTGTGGAAACAGTCTCCGCAGGTGTCTCTTACCTAAGTCATCCGAGCGAATCGTCGAGCGTCAACGACACGGGTGAACGAAACGATCGAACGAACAACCGTCCAATCGAATCGTCCCCGTGAATGTGGTATTCCCCTGCGATTCATTTGCATGCGGACGAACCCGTCCCAAGGATCGTGTCATCGCGACGACGCTCCACTTGTATCCCCCTAACGACCGTTCCACCCCGTCTTCGGTTTCCTAGCCGATTCGGAAACGGGCGATCCGAAATTCGAAAATTTGTCAGGTAGAAATTGGGGGGGGAATACAAATGCTGACGACACGGGGGCCAGGCACCAGGCTATCGATAATCTTCTGGCTAAGCGTCAGCGTAACCGTGACTCACGTTTAGAGACGGCGAGCTCTGCCGAAATCTGCGGAGCAAGCCACGCTCCTGTCCGACGGGAAATGCATCTCCCCCGAAGATACAGGGGGATAATTTATAGCCGAGCGATATTTCACGAGCAGGAAATATGATACGAGATATACGAAAAATGGTAAATTTTTGGAATGAGGGGAAACCTTTCTTCCTTCCTTTTTTCTTTTTCTTTTTTTTAGAAAAAAAGTCGCTTTTGAAAAGGAGCAAAAAATCACTCGAGTTCGATCCTCTCTTCTTTTTTCGGAATCGTTCTCCAGCCCGGCAAATGAGAGAAGAGTGGAATGAGACGAGGAAATCGGCGTAGATTTCTCGTTTACTTTTGCGCGTGTAGGGGATGAAATTTGAGTTTGGCACGGTCGCTATCGCCGTTGCCCCGCGAATTCCGTTACAATATTTCTCGACTATCAGCCCGTTCGTCCTCACAAAGTTACTCGTTGCTCAACTGGAGGAACGATACGGGTTAATCGGGAGAGCTAGTGAATTTAACCTCGTGACGTTTTTTTTTTTTTAGCCCCCGTGAACCCGTCTTTTTACTCTTCCATCCAGATATTTCACTTTTCAAACGCGCGTAATACGTTTTATATACATATAGTCGGACGAGTGGATATTTTTTTAAAATATCTCTCTTCTTTCGTAGTTTCGACTATTTACATATTTAACCAATTTATACCATTACGAATTAAATATTCATCGATGTTCTGTTTTTCCGCGTTTAAACGTTTCTTTCACTCTCTCGACGAAATTTCCATTAAATTCACGGCAACTATTTGGAAATTTAAATCGTTCTTTCACGCGTATTTTGTGTATATTTTGTATCGAAATGAAAACTCGAGAATATATATATATATAAACGAGTGGAGGAACGATTATGGAGGCAATTATATCTATCAAGAAGTAATCGAGGTTGAAACTTTCTCAAATTTCATATCAGAATCGAACGAATTCGCGTTGGAATGAACAGTCGCCGCGTGCACCGCTCTAAATACGTCAAATTAAAGGCTCTGGTGGACTGGTTGCACCGCGTGCAACCGTAAAAGTCTTCGCGTGTGAATTCACAGGGACCGCACAACAATGAGCAGTCCCATGAGAACGATCGTCATAACTCGATTAGAAAGTTCGTTGTCGATTAATTCCAGAGGAACGGTTCTCTTCGTCGTTTCGAGTTCCATTCAACGCAAGCTAAGAGAAAATTTCCAAAAAGATTTCTTTAACGATGGATGCCTAGTTTCGTCATCGAATTCTCATCGTTACCTTGATTCGACGCGAGTTTGTTCTTTCATTCACAACGCCGCTGTCTAATCGTATATATCGCGAATATAAACGAACGTTAACAACCGGTTTCGATTGGATCAATTTGATTCAAATTAAGTCGATAAGTCGATCTTTCTAAGCACGCGATCAAATACCGAGGAGACGGCCGGAAGGAAAAGGTTTTCTTTCTGGGATTCTGAGTTTCCAAACGAGAGAAATCGATCAGATCAGATCGAAAGGGAAGGGAGACGAGTAGAAAAAATAACAAAGTGACGAATGAAAATAAAAAAGAAAGGTCTCTTTTCCGAAGGGACGACTTCCCTTTCTGTCATTTTTCGCTCTTGTAAACAGAAATCTTGGCAACCGTCCCAAAAATGAGAATCGCCGAGTTTCCGAGTCTCTCTTTCTCTCTGCAAAACTTCGTCCAAGGATGTTTTTTGCGCGAAACGTGCCACGTTCACGAGAAATCCACGGCCACGCGTCTCATTCGAAGATATCTTATAGACGACAGAACACGTAACTTCTTATCTTATTCGTAAACTACATCCACAAACCGCTTTGAAAAGTTTTCAACTACCGTCCAAGAGTTAAACGTGTCGCTATTATCGGTTTTAAAGTAACCGGCCGCGAGAAAAATTGATAATTCGTGTTCCCCTCGCAGTCAGTTACAAAAGTAAATTGTGCCGTCGAAAATTTTATTTTTAACGCGGAAACTTTGTAAATACAGATAAAACATTGATGTTTCTCTCTCTCTCTCTCTCTCTCGATAACGAAGAACTTTAAATACATAGATAAAAACGTTCAGATTTTATTGCTTTATTATCGCGTTGTAAAAGAATTAGTTGTTTATCTAAATAACGGCTCATTGAAAAAAATTGGCGATTTCGCGTGACATCATCGATCATTGTTTTCACGCCGTTGTACCGGATATACGGTTCGCAAAAATAGGAGAAAGAGAGATAAAGAGAGAGAGAGAGAGAGAAGAGAAGCGAGCAGAGTGAAACAAAAGCAGGCGAATCGAGAGAGGGACCACCGTGGTTCAAGTGGTTCGAAATCGGGGCTAAGCTGAAAGCTCAGGTTTGGGACGAGTTTGCGCATACCGGTAAATTCAACGTTTCTCGATACCGGCAGCCATTCTCGATCGGATATCGTATCGTTCCACGATATTCTTCGTTCCTGATCAATGGTGCAGAACAGGAAGAGGAGAGAGAGAGAGAGAGAGAGGGGAGCAGGCCAGAACGATCTTTACAGAAACACCGACCAACATCCGGATCCTCCCCTTTTATTCTCTACTTTTTCTTTCTTTTCTTTTTCTTTTTTTTACCGTTCCGTAAACGAAATCCCAGTCGGTACCCGATAAAACACGGGTTATCGTTCGTCGTCGTCGAGATAAGTAAAATCACGGTTGGCGACCAACTTTCATTCGACCTCGAGATCTATGTTAAACAGACCTCTTTCCTAATCTTTTCTCTTCTCAAACTACTTGTTCCAATTTGGACAAGAGAAAAGAAAAGGAAAAGATTTCGATCCGATATAAGTCTCGACGAAACGAAATTTCGCGCGATCGATCGATCGATCAGATTCTCGAGGAGGAACGAGAAGTCTCATAAGTTAAGTTGCGAAAGGGACGAAAGAAGCGAAAAAAAGAAAAATAGGAGAAAGATATCGTCTAACCTTCGCGATACACACCGACACGACCTGCCAACCGTCCAATATACACCGTTCACGTTCCCGGTGAATCGGTCCACGGAGAAAAATGTAAGCGCGTTGGCCGACATAGCGTCTCAAACGACTCGCCAACGTCCGTCAAAAAAGGAAGATATCCTTCCCTTCCTCTCCGACTCGAACACGTTTATAAACAGTGATCTTGGCAAGTCTCCCGAAAAAGATGGGGCCACCACGAGACCGAGGAGGAAAAGTAAGGTATAGAGATATTATATCGAGGATACTGCGGTAAACGTCGTACGTACAAACGTCTTGGTCGCGAAAAAACGGGGACAAGAGAGGGAGAAGGAGAAGAGACAAGAAGTTTCGTAAAAATGAAGTAAAGAAAAGGGACGAGACGTTACCACGTTCGCGTCGAACGAATAATAAAATTACTATTACATATAGCCACGATCGCGTTATTATTTTCAACGATCGATATCTCTGGAAAAATAATCCTCCCTCGCTTACGTGTTTTCATTTTACTTTACACCAGGATTTATTAACGTCGGTTGTAAACATCGCGGTCACGTTGCCACGCGGTATATTTTCAAAGATTGGCAACCGGGGTATTCGTGGATGCAGAGAGCGGAGGTGTTCGCTCGAAAGTCCAGCCAACTCCGAGCGAAGAAAGAGGCTAACGGAGTAGAGGCTTTCGCCTACTCGACCCAAGAAACCTGTTCGACCGGTCTTACCTGGCCAACCGCTTCTCCCTTCCTCTCTCTCTCTCTCTCCTCGCCCCTCTCTTTCCCCCTTTACGCTCGATTCACGTAAACCCACACGGGCCGAGACACGGCTGCAAGAACACAATGTTACGCTCGACGCTGCTACATCGCCTCGAATCCTTTCGTATCTTCACACAGCCTCTCTTTCTCTCTCTCTCTCTCTCTCTCTCTCGATTTTCCTTGCCAACGAATTATATTACGCACGATCGAAACGATCGGTGACCGCCATGGTAAAAACCACGCTTTACACGATTCCTCTATATATTCTGCTCCGACGATTAAATTCCAATTTGAAAATTTAATTTTTCACCATCGACCGTTCAAAGCTATCCCGGATCCGGCATTGTATAAATATAAGGCGATACTACGAAGGTACTCAAAGGTACGCAATTAACAATTCTGCGAAAAACTTTCTAACAAACGTCATTAAGAAAGACTTATGAAAGAGTAATGGCGAACGATCGGTAGGTAATTCTCAAAGGTAGGGCGCATCGTAGGGCGACTCGTTGCAAGGAAGGAAAGCGAAAGAAAGCGTTCAACTTAATAACCCCTGCACGCATCGCGATATTTCCCCAGACAGCTAGCCAGTCTCTCGTAAATAGTTAATGCTTCTCAAAGTGTCCGATTCCTCGCAAACGGTGGACCTCGCTTCGAGGATCATTGAACTCTATGGGCAGCCTTGAACTCGTCGACCGGCTTTCCTTGCTTCGTACCTTCGCGAAGGTTCCAGGAAGTATAACGATCACTGGTAAAAGTTCGCCTCTCCCCTCCTACTCTTTGTTCCTTTCTTTCCTTCCTTTCCCCCGAGCGTTGAAACGAGGCTCCGTTTCTCGTTAGGGTCAAGTTGGGGCAAGTATGATCCGAGGAGGGGGCGTAAAATGTCCAATAAAAGGAAAAATGGTGTCATGCAAAGATTCTTTCGAAAAGATCGAGGAGTACAACGGATCTCTCACCGTGCAAATCCAACGGGACGGAATCGATTCGACGATTTAACGTGGTGATACCTCGATCTCGCGACAATTCGTAATTGCTGTCTCGCATATATCAGAGAAATTTCACGGGTTGGATCTCTCCTGTCGAGAAGTGGATTCGATATTTGCCAGCGTCAGAGCGTTGAACCTCGAAGCGCTTAAACTTCATCCTTCGTCTTACATATATATATATATATACGCATCGACATCCTCGATCCACCATTCGAATCCTCCATCCGCCCGTTCGGAATAGGGCAGGTAATTGACCAGGATTCTCTCGTAGATCACCGTTAGAAGATGGCCTCCGCGTTATGCGTACCAGAGACATCGGGCGTCGTCCGCTCTGGTTCGGCTTTGCCCCGCCTCTCGGTGCTCACCTCGATGTGTCCGAGTGTCGTGGTGCACTGATAGACTGGAGTTGCCTCTCGAGTGCACCGACGATGGGGTAATTACGAACGGCGCATCGTCTCCACGATTCGGATCTACGATCGCAATGGATGGGGCGAAAAAGGGGGGAAAGAAAGGAAGGAGCGGAGGAAAAGAGGGAGGGGAAGAGTGGAAAAGGAAGATCGTTGGAGGAAGAATGGGTCGAGAGATGGAAATTCACCGGCTTTAGGGGTAAAGGCAGGGGGACTTTATTAACGTCCTTGGTGGGAAGGGCGATTCGTCAACCGAATCTCGGCGTATAAAGCGAGCACTTTTACACTTCGGCATCCTTGGCCAAGCCTTTCGATTCATTTCCACTTCCTTCTCGAGAGATTGAATAACGACCAAGGGAGAGGGGAGAGAAAAGAACGACGCGCCTTTTTATTATCCGACGATGGCAATTTTCGAAAAGTCGCGCGCATTCGACGAGCCTTGAGAGAAGCGAGTGACTACTCGTGATGGAACGCGCGAGCCGTCGGTAATTTTGCTCACGGAACGCACATCCGGTTAGGCAGGAGAGCTCCGCGCTGTTCGTGCGCCAACCGAACGACGCGGAAATTTATCCGTGCATCGAGAAAACGATTTTTATTCCTTCAGCAGGAACCGTTGAAATTGTTAGAATTTCGCCCCAAACTGAGAGAGATCGTCGAAGGAACGTAACTCTTGCCACGCGAAGCGTAGATTAACGGAGAATAATGCGATTCGTTGGTATCGAGGAAGAGATTGTGAAACGACGACGAATCGAAAGAGAGAGAGAGAGAGAGAGAGGAACCTCGCGAAGAAATTACATCGATCCGCTGCGCTTCGCACGAAGCGGAGGAAGTAAGAAGCATCATCGAGAATAATGGAACTAGGCGATCAATTTTCGTTCCAATTTTCCCGCTGTCTCTCTTCCGCCTTGTAGAAAAGTGTACAAACATGTTGCTTGGACTCCGCCACGACGCGAAATCGACGACGTGGAAAATTCTAGGAATTACGCAATCGATGCGATACTCGCGGAATATTCGCATTCGTCGATTCATCGCTTTGTTGTTCGCCGCTTCTAATTGCATAATAAAGCGGTCGGATAATTATAAAATTTAATATTCATGGAGATTGATTCGAGGTTGCCGCGCGCGATTTTTGCTAATTACAGCTACGTGTCTTTTCGGTGTTATGGAGAGCATATTACAACGCAATCGTACGTTACACACGCCATGATTCGTTGCCGATAATTAACATAATTGCGATTTATAAATGGCTGGAAACGCAATCCACGGACGGATCCACGGATAATTGGCGAAAATAGGAATTCTCAAGTGCAAAATACAGCTCGAACCGCCAACAGTCCGTTGTACCCGCTGTTTTAACAGAGTTCGGAATCGATTGCACAAATGTTTTATCAGCTCCTTTCGCGCAGATATACATTATCGTTAAAAAATATATCCACTCGTTGGACAAACGAGAGATAATAATGAGACAAAAATTGTTTAAGATTGGAAAACACGGGAATCATTTTTTTCTCGTCTCGAAGCAAGTATAAAAGTAAAAATAATAGGCTCGGGTAGAGGAGAGAGCATCGAATCGGCAAAAAAAAAAAAAAAAAAACTAAACGTGAAAAGGCAATTATCGTCCACGTTCGAAAAGAGAGGAAAGCAAGTTGTAAAACCTAGAGACCCATCGAGCAGCTATGTCGCAGCGCCAAACGAGGAAGTATCAGAGTGGAAGAAAGAGTCGAGTCACGACTTTCATCGTGGCGTGGCACAGAGAGATCCACCTTGCTCGGTCTCGACAGACTTGACAACAAGTTCGTTGTTCTTTCCAACTTGTCTTTTTCCTTTCTTCGCCCCTCTCTTCGCCTCTTCCCCATCCTCAGGTACTTTCTTTCGTCCCCGAGTTAACGACATAACGGTGCTAATTTATCAGATGCAACTAGGGTGTATGACTCATCCTCCATCGTTCAAAACGGTGAACCTGAACGTCGGCCTCGATCTTGCCGGGACGACAAAATTTCTCGTTCGAGGGAGAAGGAAAACTTCGACTCGATTTCGGGGTCAATTTCCGGGGTCAAATTTCTAATTCGAAAGGAATTACGAAATGTTCAATGACAACTTCAACTTTCGTTAAAATTTAAACAGAAATTTAAACATTTCTCCGTATCTTAATCTCAACTTGGACACTTTCTTAATTAATCTTGTGTCTCGCCGTCGAAGACAATGACGAAATTCCAATTTTCTCGAATCTCTAAAACTTTTTTTTCTCTTTTTCTTTTACGTGAACAATTGTAGCGGAATTTGCGTTATTACTTGATCGGAATAAAGCTGCTACGCGTTCCCATACAATGGATCAATCCATTATTATTAGGAAACGATGCAAAGCGCGCGAATTCATAAAGTTCACAATCCCTCCGATCGAAATAAATAGTGGGGGTTGGATTACGCGGTATCGGAGGAACATCAGTATCAGGCCACGAAGGCAATCCTTCCCCCTGTACGTTTGCTTTTAAATTATGCCAGGCATATTTTGCCATTTCCCGTGGAGAACGGCAACCATCTGATCGATTTTCTGTCGGAAAAATGATACTGATATACGAGGCACAGCTTCGATTCCAATTCCCGTGAAGTCTGGTCGCAAAGAATATAACGGTGCACTGATCTGTAATTTTTGCAGCCACGCTCGTGTTACGTATATTTATATATATACCCACGTATGTAGTTAAAAAAATACGCTTGCCTGTCTTGGAGAAGTAAGCGCAGATCGTCTCGAGACGACTTCTTGTACAACGTCGAAACACGAGAGCGAATTGTTCACGCAAACTCTGCGGCCATTCTACGTCGAATTAAACGCGATTAACGACCATTTTGCTCGGTCTTACTAATTAACAGTCAGTGGCTCTCTTCCACGAGTACTCTCGCGTAATTGTTTCTTCCTCTCCGTTTCTTCTTTTCTTTTCTTTTCTTTCTCTTTTCCTCCTTCTCTTTCCTTTACCGGTCCACTCTCTTTGATGAACGACAATTGGCCACACGAGAGGCGTTCTCAACAATGCCTCTTGTTTCGCCGGTTAATAAAATCGAAATTGGGCCCGATCTTCTTTACTCGTCCCGTTATATATATATATATATATATATATATATATGGAATGTTATACGGA
>NW_006263440.1:350288-353983 GCF_000469605.1 Apis dorsata
CGGAAATACGCGCGTATCGATGAATAGATTCGATTGAAAACTATCGGGCTGGATTCATCAACGCGCTCTATTCCATTCGACGAGTATTCGCAGCAAGAGGTGGCAAGTTTTCCAGGGAACAATGGGTGCCGACCTCGTTTCCAAGAAAAATAAATTCCACGGTGATAAACCACCGGCGGAAGGTGTGTGCAGATTCCCCATACAGATTTACAATTACAACGCCCTAGGAAATCGTATTTTCCAACGTTATCCAGGCGCGCAACATCTTGCACGTTTCTCTCTAGGCTTGCACGAGATCTCGTAGAGGGGTACTACTACCATGCGGGTTTAAATCCATCGCCACCCATAACAGTTACACGGTTTACGCCAACACGCAACACGCGCAAACGTTACACGTTTCGTTCTAGAAGTGACGTGTGTAAAAGGGCCCGTGTCAAGTCGTGTGTAAAACGTGTCAGATAATAATGATACGCACGAGCGAGTTGATTCCAAAAGTTGATTTTTCGAAACGCTAATACGCTCCTATCTACACGTGTAAATCATTTTCTCCTTTCCTCGAAAAACGTTCCTTCTTTTTTCTTTCTTTTTTTTTTTTTTTTTCTCTCTTTCGTGCTGATACCCGCCGATTACGTCGATTTAATTGCACATCGAACACGCGATGTTATCGTGGAAAATGCGAAGTCGGTACGAGACTCGTTACGAATCTGACCTCTCTCTCCCTCTCTCTTCGGTTCGATGGAAAAAACAAACGCGATTTTTGTTGCGCGTGCAGCGTTGTAAAAAGAAAAAGTCGAAATACGAATTGCATTTGCAATTCGGATAGCATGGCCGATATTTATCCGGTTAGATATATATATTTTCGACACGGATATAAAACGAATACCGTTAAATCCAACATCTGCTATCGCGTCTTGAATACGCTATTACCTATGTTATTTATCTTTTAACCATAATTTCGAGCATTACGATTTATACGCGGCGTATCGTTTCACATATTAAAATCCGCGTCTTGGCTTGGCGCGTGGCCGGGCGAAAATTCGACGAAATATCGATAAAAATCGATGGAGAGATCGAAATCGAAGGTTATCGGAATAGTGATAATAATTGGGAGGATTTCCGGCGTGGCAATCGAGAACGAGTATGCGGCAAACTGAAAAGATTTGCGAGGCGTCCATAAAATCAAGACGGTATATCGCGCGGATCCCTGATCAAAGGGAAACTTGGCAAGCTGCCTGTGTACGTGTACGCCGGCGGAGAGCGGCGGTTCAACGATTGCATTCGCTGCGAAAGAAAACTGGCTAGCGAACGCCATGGTGCGGTTATAATCGGCTCTTGGAATTTCTTTCTTGGAATTTGTGACATGGTAATTGGATCGTTCAACGAATAGTTAATAAATGTTTCGTTAATTTCCACTAAAAGCGCACCACGGACGTTCGTCGTAAATTACACGAGTCATATTGTGTGACGTAACAGAAGATAAAAAAAAAAAAAAAAGAAAGAAAGAAAGAAAAAGATCACCACATCTGATGACTCACATATCGCGTTTTTTTTTTTTTTTTGCATTGAAATTCTGTTTCGTAACTACGATAGCAAACGTAAGATTGAATAAATCGACGCCTTACGATCTCTCGAGTAACCGTTGCAAACTTATAAAAGTTGGAAAGGTTTCTTTGCTCCAGCAACAGCGGACGGTTCAACCATGCCGCGTACAATGAATTCTGTTGCGTAACTACGATAGGAGGGAAAGTTGCGAGAGACCGCGAGCGCGTACGGTTCGCGTGCACTCTACGAGGTCCCTTTCCGTGGCCATGTGCTCTTTAGGGATCCACGGGTCAATATCCTCCTTTCATCTGTTTAGCCACGTACAATTAAGCCCCGCGCGAATGTCCATCGATTGACCGATATCCCGCGTAACGTTTCACGCTGTTAAGTCGACCGGCTGTTCTTTGACCACCTCCATCGCCACGAACTTGGATAGATCGAGCAGCCAATTTGCTTCCGTTAATTCTAATTTGAGAGTAATGTGCATAATCGGAGAATCACAATCTATCGTCAGTCATATATCACCGTCAATTTGAAAATTTAATTCTCGATCGATCGAAAATTAGGTTGATACTCGTTATCTGTTTTAATGCGTTTTAAAACCGAATAAACGTGATAGAGTAATTTGTTGACCGCGTATTGGATAGCATCGAATGCTAAAGAAGAAATTATATTTATAATAATTCTAACTCTCGCTTTTTCTCCCCACCTCGACAAGAATTGGTAATAATTCGTAAAATAATCAATTATGCTCGAATATTTTTTACATTCTCCTCTCTCGAAATATAGCAACGCGTCGCTAAATATGTCTCCAACAATGAACAACACATTTCCTTTTCTTTTTTTTTTTTTTTCCTTGTCACCGTGTGACAATCTCCTCTTCCTTCCAATCGAAAGGGATATCGAGGGATAAAATCGTCAACCGCGAACGTTGAGCCAACAACAATACAGAGAAGTAACGCGTAATCACGAATCTCGATTTTCATTAATTATGCGTGGCTGCACACCGCCCGACACGGTACTACGTATTTTCGTGGCAGCTTAACGGTCTGCCCGCTTTAGAAAACGCTCAACCATGGATCTCACCGTATGAAATACGCGGTATAGGCTCGCACACGAGCACGGCTCCTCTGCATACGAGTGCATAGGGTACGCGCATAGACGTGTGGGATCGCGCATATGTGATCGAGTACACGCCGTTTAAACAATACACTCGTACAAACTATAAATACCTTTATTATTATGATGCTATCGCGCCCGACCATCGTTCGGATAATGTATTTTAATACAAACCGTATTCAGAGACGCGAGCGCAGTTGTACGGTATCGAGCCATTTCAATTGATCACGAAATTATCGCGTCAAAATATCGCGGAAACTTAATTAATTCGATTGCTGATCGAAACGAATTAGAGGGATTCGAACAGCCGACGATATTTAGCGACGAACCCGTTACGATTAAATTTCTATCCCAACTTTGACACGGATATACTTTTATGAAATCTGTGCACATATCCATTCGTTATAAATAATCCGAGAGGAAAAATTCTAAATAAGCTCGAACCGCGTTTTAAAACGCAAAAAAAAAAAAAAAAAAAGAAAAGAAAAGAACAAAGAGGAGACCACCGTAACGAGAAAAACCATAATCCCCGCGTTTTAATTACCCGCGTCCAATATGACCTGCGCTCCCTGTCGAGGGGGGTTAAGGGAAAGCAAGAGCGATCAGAAGGTAAGAGACTGGCTTGGTCGTAATTTGAGGACTTTAGACAGCGAAGGAGGGCCGAAAATAGGCACCGAAACCTGTTCCTGAGAGAACCTGTTGGTCGTCATAGGCCTGTACACACACAAACACACACACATATATATAGTTCTACTCGCAGCTACGTGCGTGTATTGGATAGAACGCACGTGTATGCGTAGGAATGGAGAACGCACCTGCCACGTAACTTTTCTTCACGGGACGTTTCACCTTCTTTCCACTCCGCATCCAAATGACTCTCGGCTCTCCGTACAATTTTGACCGTTGGCCTTTACGACCGCTTTGACCCTTCGACGTTGGATCCCCTCCAACATCGCCGCCTTTGGCCCACGAGTCCTTTGTTTAATTCGGCCGAGAGAGAGAGAGAGAGAGAGAGAGAGAGAGAGAGAGAGAGA
>NW_006263440.1:354059-368490 GCF_000469605.1 Apis dorsata
AACCGTGTCAACGACCGTAGGTAGTTAGAGTAGGTCGTATTTGTGTGACGAAAACGTTACGCGCTTTTACGCAAGCATCGCGATTGATTCGCGATACTCGAGTAGTATCGATGAGGTTGATTATGCAAAATCAATCTATAACGCGCAACGTGATCGTGAAACGATCTGTGATCCATTATTATTATTATTACGCGTTACTCGAAACGAGTTATATAATTCCAACTGTATTTAAATATCGGTAAATAGGGATAATTAAGCGTTCAAGAAACGAGGATTTTCGGTTAAACCGATGGAAATAACTAACTCGTGATTGTAATAACGCGTGATAATTAAACGAGGTGAGTGTTTAATTATGACTTGCTCTTACGACGAATGCAATACGTAAGCCCGGATTCCGCGAACGTGTCCGAGAGATGAATCATTTTGTCCCGAAGCATGGAAAACTCACCAACCAGATCTTTCGTTATTTGCCATCCTCTATTGACACGAATTAAGAAAATTTTACAAGTGTCTGTTGCTTATCGTTCCATCTTATATTATTTGCTTAATTAAATTTTGTTGTAGGTGAATACGTGTATGTATATGTATGTTTTTGTGGGTGTGTGCGTGTCGTTTCGAGATAAAGAATTATACCTTCAAAGATAAAAATATTCGTAGAAATCTACTACGAGAATCAAAGAATAAACGAATATCTCTCGTAAAGATAGTTTATCGCTTCCCGTTTAGAATTCCATTTGAAAATAAAGGAGAGGAGGATGGCGTGAACGGAATGAAATATCTGTGGAAAATAAAAAATCAAATAACACGAGGACTGTCTATATGTTAGAAATTGTATACGTCATAAGCGTAGAAGAATGTACGGTACGTGGAGTCTCTCTAGTTTCATCAGGAGCGTAGCAATTAGGTCGACATTTATTCTACTACGAACGCGACATACCCTACGTTCTTCTGCAATAAATTTTGCCACGTAATAACATACCACATCGTTATACACGTATAATATTAAATTAAACCGGCAAATTCTCCGTTATCGTGGAATTAGATTAGATGCGAACACTTTGATCTTAAATTTTTCTCTCACCGTATACCGAATCAATTATCGGTGCATTGATAAATAATCGTATTTTTTGCGAGATAAAATTTTTTTGAAATTTATCAGTGAAATCATTTTCACGATTTATCCATTATCTTATAACTTTAACTACGAATCTTTATACTCGTAATTATTATATTATTATAACGTATTAATAATGTTATATTAGAATATTAAAATATTAAATATTATATTATTATACGAATTAAATTTTAATAAATAATAATCTACAGATCTACGGTTCAAATTTGAAGATCGATTGCCTGGATAAAATCTTCTTCCCTGTACTCGTAGTAATTTCATCCGAATTGTCCAGAGGATTGATAGGGGTCTTTGACCGTAGGCTGTAACATTAACTATTTCCACTATTGGTATGCGTGGGCCACGAAACTGGATTATCTAAACCCTCTTCTGCACAGAGTATAGTTGCGAGTATATTCCGTGCGAACGCGTCTCAGTGCCGTATTTAAAAGACAAATGCTGAAGACCTTATCCTTGGACCGATGACTCGCCGTCCATCGATCAACGTTGACTCACCGAATCAGGATTCATTCTTCTCGCGAGATATGATCGTTAAACAATCGCGATAACAATCGAATGAAACAATTTGCAATGTATTATTATGTACGCGATTATATATTATTAACGCGAAATCAATGAAGGAATATGAAGAATTTAATTTTCGAAGAATAAAAGAAACTATATTCTATAAAAAAATTTCAATTCTAATAAAATTAGTAGACATGTTTGTGCAGGATTGTTGTGTTTACGAGCACCACCGTTAGAGCGAGGAAACTATCTTTAGCATTTTCAATTACGTCATTTGCATCGACCTTTCTTTACAGCTCAAGGTAAGCACGAGTTAAGTTCGAGAGTCGTACAGAGGGAAAGGTATTTCGTGTAAATGTGACCTTAAACTTTCCGTGTATACGAGGCGTATCCCTCGACGTGTACCATGCACGTGGCCAAGATTGTAATTCAACTATCATAATTTCCACCCTGACTTATCACGCAACAGGCATAGTTAATTTTCGATCATTTTTGTTCTACGAGAGTGTGATAAGTTAGAACACCTTTTCCCCTGGCAAAGACACGTCCCCGTCATCGTCGTGATGACCGGGATTTATTAAACAAAATAGTTTGCCACGCGAAACTTTCATACCATGTTTCCTCGTCTTGCCGGTAATAAACTTTATAGAGAGTAATTATGATATAACAGTGCATTAATTAGTATAAGAGTTTCACTACGCTCCGCCCCTTTCTTCCCGGTTTTATTACCTTTATTGACTAACTGATTTAATTTCAAGCTTCAAATCTATACAAAAGTTCGTAACAAAGAAAAAAATAGAGAAGAAAGGAAAGTAACGCGGAGATAATAATGTTATTCAATGAAATTATTCATGAGCGTTAAGTGCATCGCAAGTAATCACAACGATATCCTTGAATTATATAAGCAAGAACTATTGAGAGAACTCGAGCAATAAGCAGCCACTCTACTCTCTATTCGAGTCGTTCTGTTACGATGAACAACAAAAGCTGGTGTTGCTTGATACCGAGCGTTATTCATAACCCTAGATCGATAAATACCAAACGCTAGGTCGCGTTTTATATCCACTTCGATGGAAAGTATCCGTTTCGTTTTACTTTATACCGACATCGAGAAAAATAATATAGGTAACCGCGGAAAAAAATAGGCGGGGACAGTCTGCTTTGCATGGTAATCGAATTCAAACAAGATACTATCCGACCATTATAAAATTTATAAACCATCGAGGGAAAATATCCTGATCCTGGAATGTCTAACTGGAGTAACGAACTTCTTTGTGGCAACAAAAATTTCGATTGAAAAACTTATCTAAATCCCCTTTGTTAATAATATCTCGCGATAAATGTTTCGAAATCAATTTCAATAGTTTCGACAATATTTCATGTTACAATGTTCCAAAAGTAAAATATGTATATCTTTGATGAAAACGTTAAAAAAAAATTATCGACGATATTTGCAATACGAATATTTTATTTCTAGTAATTGTCCATCGATCGGAATTGAGTAACGAACGAATATGTAAAGTAAATAGCAACGAACGCCAAGGTTACGAAATTGAGAAAAAGCATCGAAGCGATTCGCGAATCACAATGGAGAAAAATACAAAAAACGCAAAAAAAATATCTATTATGTAAAGCACCGTACCATTGTTCCTGATTATACGGATAAAAATAATGCAAAACGTATTTTAAAATTAATAATAGAAATATTGAAATAGATTAGGAAGTCGATATATTATTATTACAAAGATTACGAATGTGTAAAGTGGAACAATATCGATGATAAACATACCATTATCGCGATATAATAATTCACACGAAACGTTTCTTCGTCAGATATGTATACAATAATTTCTTGGAATTATTTCTATTTCCTAATCTTTTCTCTCTATTCCTAAATAAAGCATTTACGTCGTATCTATTTTAGAAAGTAATTCGAAGATATGTTATCAGTTATAAATGCCGAAATTACGGATAAGACGACAGCGTTGTTTCTTTTTAACTTTTTTTTTAGAAAGAAATCACGATAATTTTCGACTTTCCAAACTATATATTTCAATAATCAATAGTTCGATAATGTTTTCATTCACATTTACTTTACTATTAATACGACGTGATCCCGGTGACCATCGTTTAACTTTAACAATGATTATATGATAATACGAATTACCATGCCGGTCAATTAGATCGACCGAAGCTACGAGTACGCTTAGAGGTTATTTTTACAATTTTCTCAGTAATAATTCACCATTAAGGATCAAGTTATAATTCGTTTAATCACATTTTCACCGCATCGCGACGAAATCAAATCATCTGTCTTGGTAGTTACCAGAATCAAATATGATTTCAACAAGAATCGATTACGCTGATCAATAGAAGCTTCCTGAACGTTATACAATATCGAACTATTGATTCGTCATAATATTTAACCATCAATTAGGCGTTTTCCTTACGTTAAATTTCGAAAGTCAGGTGGATTTCTTACGTTTTACCGTGGCATCGACGTAGAAATTACTCCGTTTCATCGTATTTTCCGGTAGTTTTCACGTGAACACGATAATTTTTACAAGAATTATTCCCATCTTTTATACGCCATTTTAATAACGCGAGAATTCGAACCGTTCGATAGATCGATTATTGTAAAGTATGGTCGTAAGAATCTCGCAATGTTGCCACGAAAAAAAAAACCGTTACACGTACGTCACTGATTTCGTTATGATGGCCGAGAGACGAATAATTACAATCAAATTACGCTGAACGATAATAATATAAAAATAAAGTACATTTATTGTTCTGTCGCACCTTTAACTGCCGTCGAACACAACAGGCCGATGAGGCAGACCCAGGCAAGCGTCATCTTGAAGTTGCTCGTTGATTCCATGCACATCACAAAAAAAAGCACTGTCTAACTTCCTTATTGAAAAACGAACTGCCCGATAATTCAAACAGCGCGTTCTAACCGGACGGAGCACAAAACTTAGCAACGAAACTGACGCAAATATGATTAATATGAAGCACGAGGATAAAATGAGGTAAGAACGAGAGACGTGCGACGTCAATTCGAATATAAGTGCCCGACTCGACGTGAGTGCCAACCAGATAGCTCGACGCGCGAAGACCGTCTGCCGCGCGCTTTGCTTTCGGCCCACTTCGTGAGACATCGGCAGAAGCCGAGATCGCCCGAACGCCCCGATCCCCCGATAGCGCCGTTTGATATCGTCCACCGTTGTACCTACTTTCGTACTTTCGTGCCTAACCTACGTACACACGCACTTTACCGTATGTCTGGTATTATGTGTTTATTTTGTATACATATTCGCATCGACGATTCTCTATCTGGAGAATGGATTTACAGGAACGTACGTCATCCTCTTTTTTCTTTTATTTCAATTTTTCAACGATTTCGATCTTGACGTTGATTCATGTAGTTCAAGAATGAGATCTGTCATTTTATTGCAATTAGTGAATATTAATGTACATTTATACTTTTTTCGACAACAGTTTTTTTATTAGTGAGAGAATTTTATTGCCGAGTGTAAAAATTGTTTTTAGATGAAAAAATTAGAAATTATTTTTCAATTATATAAATATAGGTTATGTGTTTCTGTATTTTTTAATTAAATATTCCTTCGAATTGAAAATTGAATGAAAATGAATTAATATAAACGAAACATTCTATCGAATGTAAAAGTATAACCTAAAAGTGATTGTTTAAATGGTTTGTGGAAAGTGAAGTGTCTTAAAATTTCTTATCTTAAAAGAGGATTCTTTTAAAATTAATTTTTGTGAATCTCTTGCCTAATTTTCGTTTTATTTTTATCTTATTATTTAATATAATGAAACATGCTGAATTTATCGCCATATTAATGTCTATCTTCGAGACAACAAGTATATAACAATATGATCGATATATCGAAAGTTGATTTTTGACAAGAGAGAGAGAATAAATATTTGAATATTCGAGTAGCAAGTAGAAATAAATCTTTCGTAGATGTATATCTATCTACTATGGCACGTTTATAGTTGTCTCTTGATACATCATGTCACACTTTCATTGACCTTTTCTATGCATTGTGTATTCGGTATTAAGGATGCAAGGAAAAAATTGAACATTTTTACGACATTATAAGCAATATAGACGTGAGTATATGAATTCGATCTTAACCTCATTCGGTTTGATTGCATGATAAGTTACTGTGAAAGTTTTATTAATAAACTAGATAACCATAATATTACATCGTAAAACATGATCCGTAGATCCGATAAAAATCGCAAAAAGAAATTTGAAATATTTATCTCAACTTATAAACAGGTTTCTGTTTCAGTAAAAATTTCACGTTCAAGAATTATTAACCCTGATTAAAACAAAAACCTAAGAAATCGTTTCACGGTCTAGAGGTTATACGTCGAGGAAGGAATTACCAGTAAAGACCCGAAGGAAAGGAATGAAAGATATATCAGAATAGGTGTGGCCATGAACATAGTATATGTATATTGCAATATCGGTTTAAGGAATATTCTAATTGTTAACATTTTCTATTCGAATATAAATTCTAATTATTAACATTTTCTATTCAAATATAAATTATATGTTTGTAAAACATGAATCTATAAAGTATGTTAAAAAATCATTTATAGAAACTGGTTTATGGCTTACAGGATTCATATTTACAATAAAATTATCACGAAATGAAAGTAAAGAAAAGACACTAAACCTATGTCAAGATAGGAAGAATCGTACACAGGTATAATGATATTGTGAAACGACACAGTTAGACCAAATGCAACTACAAAGCGTGCAAGTGTATCACCATGTGCATTATGACAATGCTTTCCTATCGATGTTTACTCGACGATAACATTGCTGGGTCTTACAAATGCGATTCTACACCATGGCGTACGTGACCGATATGTCGAAGGCGTGCCGTCTGGGACCACAGAAGCTGCAACGGCATATACTAAGAAGACGTACACTGAGAACCACAGTTCCGGAATTTATCAGGTAAGATAGTACCCACTTCCAGGAGACTCGATGCATGTTATGTGGATGAGAATACAAACTCCAGGGAGTGTACGCGTATGCTCCTAACTGGTGCTCCTAACTGCGCTTAAAAGTTTTACGTTCTTTTTACAATGAGTTTTAGCACGAAATGTAAATTCATTTCCTTTTTTCTTAAAATTCTACTCGAGATAGATAACAATTTTAAAGTTTCGTAATACGTATATGGGAATTGAGAAATTTTCGATCTAAATCTCATTTCGAATTCCATTAATTTTTTTTTTCCATCTTGAAATCTAATTCTTGTCTCGATAAATCGTTACGATCGATGTTCAACTATTAAACGATCAATAGAAATTATCGAACATAATTCGGTCAGACAAACCAGTAAACCGTTACAAACCGTTATGTACAAACTTTTTACGTTTGTTTCTTTGTCGGGACGGAAAATTAGGTTTATCGTACGGATGAATTATAACAAACGGTGATCATGGTAACGTTAACATTATCGTTAAAGTAGTTATGGATAGTAAGATCTTTAAAGCGAAGTTCTAGTTTGCGGTCAAGCAATCTCCATACCAGACCACCGTTTCTGTATCACGATAGAGGAACACTTCTATGGATTCAGCTAATCGAGTTGGCAACTATTGTGTAAGCACACACGTACACATAATCATGTTACCGGCAGGCAGTCGAACCCGTTGTCGTCGTCCAAAACGACTATATGACTAGTAGAATGCTATAGTACTTTTATTACACGTACGATGTATGCTACGTATGATGTAAGTATGATGTATACGAGATTCATGTAAGTATAATGTGATAAACACCGTGCAACAAATATTTGCCTCGAACCTATAATTTTAAAACAACACGATACAAAAATTTTTTTATCGTAATATTATTTTCAGGTATTTTAAAATTGAATCATGCACTAATGGGAAAAACGCTTGATTAGAGACCTAAATTACATCACTATAATAATCACTATACCGATATTCATTCGTCATGATGAATCACGGTGAATCAAGATTTGGACTCACTAATTTTCTCTTTGATTAATCACCGGTAGCTACCGGTCGCAGAAATATGGACTAAGAAACGAGCATGAAATATCTCGGTATACATACTTCGTCATAAGTATTGACTAATGAAATATGTATCAAAAAATTCTAAATGATTACTTGTTCGCGAATACGTGTCTGACGCCTTAAATTTACGTATACGTTCTGTGAAATATTTTTTCTTTTTAACATCGAACTCGTTATTATCGTAATAACTCTTTCACATACAATCAATAGAGATTCACGTCATACAAATGCTTAGCCATTGCTTTGATTGGTAACGGAATCCTTTCAATTTAACCAAACGTGTAGATCGACATATATTTGATAGGAAAGCTGCTTTTGATGTAAATACATTTGATGTACGTTTACAGGAATCTGATGGGCTTATTATATCGTGTCTGTGTGAAATAATTTTCACTAAATTGCAGTTGTGTAGTTAGTTGGCAGTTTGATTAGAATTAGTTACGATCTTAATGGCCAACGGTTATAAATTGTACGACTTAGAAAATGAATCAATACTGGTTATTATTGCATTATTGACCGATCAAATTTAGTTATTAGCCCATAACTTTTTTAATCGTAAATATTTTTCGGTATATCGACTTTTGGTAGACTATCGTGAAGTTTCCGCGATGGGAAGCGTAAAAGCTTAAAAATTATGTGTTTCGGGGCGCTGACAATTTTACTGGCGCGTTTTAAAAGTTGCGTGCACACATAGATACCTGTATATACCTGTATAGCGGTCTTAAAAAGTTATTGGGGCGAGGATTACGGATGTAAAAAAGTTGAGGGCAAATACTTTACTCTTCAATATAGGCATTCTCTCGTACATAACTTGCAAAATACTCGGTCTTTCAGCAACGAAGTTACGTTTTTTTTTATATCTGTATCTTCTTCATGAAAAACGTCTTACGCCTCTTAAGTTAGTTCAATGAACATTGAAGAGCGTAAAGCCAGACTCTTACCATCTAATAGGTATATTACCCGAGAACTTAGTTCTAATGAGAATATGTATGGGATGCTATTAAGAATATTAGCATTTATCACCGCGCTACAAGCGGGAGCAAAAATAGGTTAACTGTTTCCAGGTTGTTTTGTTAACTGGATTATTATTATGCTCTTTATGCGGTAAGGAATTTCGAAATCGTAGTTAATATTGTTTCTGCGACTTTATTTCTTATTTGCAAACGAGAGAAATTTACAAATGAAATTAATAAAATAATTGTAGAAATAGATCATACATGTAGAAGTTAAAGTTGAACATATTTTTCTATTCTTTTTTTTTTTAATCCTTTAGAACAGAGAAAAGAATTGATTAGTAAAAATTCACGTTTCAAAAAACTCTTCGTAACTATAAAGTTTAACGCGTATCAGCTACATCAGTAACGACCAAATAATGGTGAAACGTTGATCGATAAAAATCGGGCTACTCCGCTGCTAAATGCACAGGTATCACTGGCTTAAATTCGTATTACAACACTTCTATCGCGATTTAATTTAAACCAAATTAAATATTGGATACACATGAATTACAAACGTACATTAATGCGTATTCGCTTTAAACATTCGTTTGGACATTTTAATCTCGCTTCCACGTTCTTAATTTAATTTTCTGTTCGTTGAATTGATATCTTGGTAATGACAATGTTTTTCGAGTTAGTCCACGAGATTATTTATCGGTTGACGCGCGTGTCAATGCATCATTGATCACCGATTATTGAAATGATTCTTATTGAAACATTAGTTATTCAGATCATTCCTTCATACTTGAGCGGCGCTAAATTAACCAAGGACTAATAAGTTCCGTTTTTAAATCATATCATATCAGTATTTTAAATATATATATACATGAAAAAGCGTTTAATATCGTAACAAATATTTCCCTGGCGTATATATAAATCGTGGATTGTTACTCTCTGAGTCAGTGCCGTCGGATATAGATATTAAAATATCCCGCATACCTATTGTACAGATATATATATATATATATATATATGTATTCCTTCGAACTCAGAGCCTCAGTTTCCTACAGATTGAACGTTCCGATATTCGTCAGAAATTGAATACATAGAGGGAAAATAAGCAATATAGTTCAAAAACTTCGTCTTACAATAATATTCTTTTTTTTTTTTTAATCATTCTATCATTGGATCCTTAATTTTTTCCCCCATTCATTGAATATTTAATAGATTTAGAATTTTAATAGATTTTACGCGAAATCGGCCGTTCCCGTCCATCGAAATTGGAAAACCTAATTAGATTGTATGTCGATATTAAATTAAACCTATAAATCATGGAAGAATCGATCCAACCATTCGTGTATAATCTCCAATGATTAAGAACCGGCTATACACAGCTATTATTAGGGGATTTCCGCGTTCGCTGTGCATAATGTTGACCCGTTTATTGTCTTTAAACCAACGATCAAATAAACCATAACAAATCTTTCGATATTACGATACGGCTCATCGATGTTTCTGACTTCGCGATACCTGTTATAGAAGAGAATTTCATCGGGAATCTGTTTAATATAATAAATAATGAATCACGATAAATCAGAATTTAACCGAGGGGGATAAGTTAAGAAAATAATCGGGCCATGGAAATTGGGTCGTTCGAGTGACGATGTTTCATCGGATGAATACGATTTATACATATATATATATAGGGTAGCTCGCAAAACCGTTAATTATTTCTAACTAGTTAGCCCGGGGGATGGCATGGTTGATTGACGCGACCACAGACACTGAATTAGAGTTCTCGGTGAACGTCGACCACTGGCCGGAAATTGAATTTCGATGACAAGCGCAAAATATTAATAGGCAACACGCCGATGTGTCGTTACGTAATATCCGAGTACTTGGACGTGGTTGCCTGTAGTGATAGAAATTGGGCGCAATTGTGGAATAATTGTGCATAATGGCGTCGCGAAAATATTAACGATTCAGTGAATACGGCCGCGCGTTTGCACGTCGTCCTCGCGGAGCACGCGAAAATCACGAATGCCGGCAACAGGGTACGCGTTTTGCAAATCATAATCGAATACTTACAGGCGAAATTACGCCTGTATCCGATCGCCGATCGCTAAACGTTAATTTTAAACAACCGATCTCAATTTTACTCATTATTCACTCATTATTGGTATTTCAGATTAATCTAATCGCTAATTCTCGGCTCGATATTCGAACGATCCTTCCTTTCATAGGCGAGTACATCAATCCCGGTCTTGGCTAGTTCGATTCGACGAACGATCAACGAGCTTAAGCGTGAAAAATTGTGGCATTAACCGTGGAAACGTTAACCGCGCTCATTTCAAAAGTGATACCGGTCGAACGATCGATCCATTCCTGTATCGCATAATCAGATTTCCACCCTGTACTTTGATACACCACGCCCCGTAAAATCCTCTTCCGTATGTTCAATCAATGATCGCGTTCCACGAGAGCCCCGTTCTCGTCATTCCTCGAACGCGTGCAAAATCGTCAGTTTTCGATCCGCGCGGGTTAATTTTGAGGGAACGAGGATCGAGATATCAAATTTTCGACGCTCGTTCGAAATTCGTTGAAACGTAAAATTTAAGCGATCGATAAACTCTCGTCTCAGTTTACATATGTATATATGCATAGCAAATCTAAATTAGAACAATCTTGTCTTATATCAAGATATACAATTTTCGAAGCATGTAGTTTCGATTCCATGACAAATCGAAAGGCTTGGAAGACCAATCAAGGAAAAGGAACGAAAGAGTCGAAGAGTATCGAGGATAAGTTCGTAACAAGTTTTGGATCGTGTCGGATAATATGACGAATGTTGCTCCAACTCGAGATCGTGCATCAAGGGGATTACGCGTCGAAGAATGTCAGAAGGTTATACACCGGCTATTTCGTTGCGAATCGAACAACGGGGGTGGGATTCAATTTCAAACGGTGAACGAGGGGGAAGGGGAATTTTGGTTGAAACGGTGGCGCGAATCGTTAGGAGTTGGGAGTTTCGATCGTAAAAAGAAAGACTGGTTCTAATTTCGAGGAGAAGATTGGCGAGCATCGGATAATCAGATTAGTTTTAAAACCGTGCTTACCTCCTTTGTTTCATCTCTTCTTATCTTTGCTAGGATATACCAATTGCCGGCCGACAGCCGTCGAATAGCAATCGCTCTTCTTAGAGTTATAATACCATGCCAGTGGAAATTCATCTGTATCAGATATTTTAAGTAGAAATAGCTTTCCCGTCCAAATTTACGACACGAAATGAACTTGGAATATTAGCCAATTCAACATTTCGGGATTCGCGTATGCAAATACGCGGTTGAGGGAATTCGAAATTTGGAATTTCGTTGAAAATCGGGTATAAAATCGATTGATTTTGCGTTAGTCGCGGTGGGAATAATAACTTTAATTCTACTTGGTCGATTTCAAATTATTTTAAAAGGGTCGAGTTAAATATTTGCCCTTTTTTTTTCAATTTAAATTTACCCGGTTGACTTCAAATTATCTTTAAAAGGTATTGAACAAATGGATTAAAATTTTTTTATCGAAGAAGCTGATGATCTATGGACTATGCAAGTGTCAACAACCGGTTATATATTTTGATCGATTATACCGACCGAGTAGATATGTAAATCGATAGACTATAGGCTACGAACATCACGAATAAAAACCTTAACGATTCTTAAGCGACGGCGACTCGGATAGAAAAAAAAAAAAAAAAAGGAAAAAAGAAAGAAAGAAGAAATTAAATTATCGTGGGCGACGTATTATATTTTTCGATGGCCCATTGTTAAACGAAGCATGAGCTTTCTAGCCACTCGTCGATACAATGTATAATTCATACAATGTGATCTTATAAGGAAGCCGATAATTGGATGTACGAAGGCCCCTATTGAATCCACCCCATGCGCGGTGCGTCTGGCTTCGATTTTCAGTGTTTGGTTTTGACAGGAACTTGCCTCTCGCTACATGATACTTTTCATACATGTGCGCTCATAATACGATCGAACGGGATTAAATCGAATTGTTTCGCGTACACGCGTTACTTTCTCTCCGCAATTTCAACCCTTTCGCTTTCACGAGTATTTTATTATACGTAATGATTTCCTCTTTGTTTTTCAACGACTCGTAGTTATCGCTGCTTTTTTCTTTTGTCCGCTTTTTTTATTTCGATTTATTCGAAGCCGTAAATCGAGCAGAATCACGATCCGAATCAGAAATCGGATTAATTCAAACAAGAAGAAAATATTGATATGTATAATTGAATATTTTATTATTCTTATCTATTTTTTTTCCTTTTCTTCTTTTTCTTCTTATGTCACGTATTCGTATATCGAAAAACACAAAAGCATAGTTTCGTAAAATCGAAATCGACAACGAGATAACGTGGCGTAACGTGGAACGATGAAATTATATCCGACTGTTGGCGGTTTCTTTCGGACGATAAGAATAAGGAGCTAATATACGAAAAAATTCAGCGGAAATGGTGGTGATGTTGAAAGGGAGGAGTCGAGACGGAGAAAGAACAGCCCAGAAAGCACGGCAGCTTTTCCTTATGGCCTAATTATACGACGTGGTAACTACGGAAAGAAACGAGGTTCAACGTAAATTACGGTGCCGCGGTCAAATTATTAAAAACTCTTCCTTTAATTCCGCGCTAAGAAAATTATATTGTTAGAATTTTCGTCAAAATCGAGTTTAACCAGAAAATCAGATTCGTTTATATTTTATTTTACTCATTTATTTATTTTCTATTCGAGATGAATTATCTTTATTCTTTCTTCTTTATTCTTTATTCTTCTTCGTTTATTAAAATCGACGAACACGGACCGATCGGTTGATTTAAAAACTGAATAGACGCACGAGATGCGCGTCAAAGCGAAGACACCGGTGATCATTAGTCGTGGCCGAGACTCGTGACATTTCCTTCGTTCTCATCGGTCTGTGAACAACTAATAAACTCGCTTCGAGGCGAATCGAGCCCGATTTCTATCAATATAGCAGAAACTCAGGTGCATTATTACTTTTCGGAGCGCCATTGAATAAATCCGTGCCCTACTTTTATTGTCCGCGTTCTACTTGGATGAATTCCACGAATCGAAGGGTGGATAACGTGGCACGACTGTAAAAATTGATCGATTGGTTCGAATGTTGATTGGAAATTATTTATGCGGCTCTAGCTTTGATTCGTGCTCCCTCGTAGGTGTAACCCTCGGTAAATTTATTGAAATCCTGGATATTGATCGCGCTCGTACGATAATTCGATCCCGATATAATAGAGATATTGCCGGGATGTTTTCAATTTACGATGAATAAACGAAATGGGCGAAATAGAGCGAAACGAAATCGGTCGAACGAAGATAGAACGAATTTTTATACGACGAAATTTAAAAAAAAAAAAAGAAAAAAAGAAACTGAAAATCTTTGATGCGACGAACGAGCGTATCGAAGATAAATGAGATATCGATTACGAAAACACAATAATGTCGAAATCGTAATTAGAGAATGAATAAAAATTGAACGTTTCGTGACACGAGTTATGCCGAATAAAAACAAACGAAATCTGAAAGAAATACGCAAAGTAAATTTCTGCAGTGGTTGCAACAACACTGTGGTAGGTGGTTATACGACACCAAAAATACGACCAACAGACGGTACCTCTAAAATTTAATATTATTTTCATTTCGCGAAATGAAACTTTTGGCTTTCTAGCTAATTTTTTTTTTCCCCCTCCCTCCCA